>NC_079198.1:124615002-124727502 GCF_029499605.1 Hyla sarda | reverse complement strand
TTGATCACTTTTATTTCAGAGTTTTGTCGGCAATCCGGCCAGAGGGACGGGCGTTTAGTGGAGAAAAGAATAGTGCAAGCTCAATTTTTTTATCTGCTAAAATCCTGTAAAATTACCGGGTCACCGATGGACCCCATGTAAGTGAATGGGGTCTGTCATGACCCGGTAGTAGCCACTTTCAGCCGACCCGTTTCAGGGCCCGATTTGCTTAAAAAAAAAAAAAAAAAAAAAGAGCCAATTGGACCCTGTGAACTGGCCGGCCGTGTGAACCTAGCCTTATTCCCATTTCTTACAAATTTTTGGGACTTTTTTTTTTCCACTATGTTTTAGTCCCCATATGGGACTATTACATGGAATCTTTCAATTGCATACACTGAACAATTCTGTGCTATAGCACAGAATTGTTCAGTGTTATTGGCGCTCCACTACTACAGGCTGCTGGGGCTACCTATAGTAAGAGACCTCCGCCCGTCCTCTCACCTGAGACCCACGATCTTGCCACAGCGGTTCTGTTTAGCTCCACTGAGCTACCGGCAATAGATTTTTTCCTATTTTAGTTGCAGCGATCATCTTTACTCACAGAGTCTAAAGGGTTAATGAAGGTTATCAGCCCGATGTCCAGCATTAGCCTTGGGAATGGGCTTGGAGGATCCACCGGGTATGAAACGCGCTCAGCTAAAGGGAATCTGTCAACTATAGACCATTTTGTGATCTGCAGGCAATGTCAGATAGCTGCTATGGCAATAAGACACATGGTACCAGAAAAAGGGTAGTCAGCTCTTCTAAAACACGCTCTGATACAGAATCCTCAACAAAATCCACACGGAATCATGTTACAAAAAAAATCAATTTGTGCCAATATACCCTTAGGGCGCATTCAGATTACAGAATGCACATTCACTATGTCCACCCTGAATTTTGACCGCTGCGCGGACATTGCCACCGTTAATAGCAAAGCATATCCAAGCCGATCTAGGAAAAAATTAACAGGGTAATTCTTTCGGTGGAGACAAGAATTTGAATTTCCCAGGTGGAATTCTCCACATAGGAAATTCAGCAGTGTGCATGGTGCAGCAGAATTGAAAACAATGGGAGGCTGCTGCACAGGAATTTCTGAGCGGAAATTTCTGTAGTAAAAGTTCCGTAGTGTGAAGCCGCCCTTAGAAGAATTTTTTTGTTTGTTTATTTTTTTTAAAAGACACCTTTTTTATGCATTTTGGGTTTTAAGTTTTTTTTTTGTGTGGGTTTCAAAATCTCCCTGACTTTCATTGGAAAAACATCAAGAATTGAGATGCCAGTTCATGCAGATTAGGGATCGACCGATATCGTTTTTTTAGGGCCGATACCGATAATCTGTGGAGGTTAGGGCCGATAGCCGATAACTTATACCGATATTCCGGTATAAGTTATCGGCTATTTACCCCCCCACCACCGCTGCAGATCATTGATTTAAAGCGGGCGCTTTAACTCAATGAACTGCAGCGGCTTTCGCGGTGCCATAGATCGCCGCTGCCACCCGCTTCTCTCCCCCTGCCTGTCCAGGGGTCCTGAGTCCTGCCACCGCGACCACTCTACATCTGGCTCCGGTGGCGTCCTCCTGAGCTGTCACTGTGCGCACTGACGGTAACATCACGTCACGTCACTTGTCATTGCACACAGCGTAACGCAGCACGCAGAAGGAGCCAGAAGTAGCGTTAACCTCGGGCCCCGGGAACAGGTAATTATAAAACCGGGGATGGGGGAGGCAATGGGGCCGGGCGGTGCGGTGGAGGGTGCGACGCAGTGCGGTGGGTCGGTGGGGGGGCGGTCACGGTGCAGTGGGCGGGGCATTATCGGCATATCGGCAAGGTAATTGCCGATACCGATAATGCCTAAAATGGTGATTATCGGCCGATAATATCAGCCATACTGATAATCGGTCGATCCCTAATGCAGATTTTGAAGTGTAATCCATGTCAAACTACACTTGGAATTCACATTAAAGGGGTGTTCCGGCTTTATACATTTTATCCCCTATCCAAGGATAGAGGATAAAACGTATGATCGCAGGGGTCATGCCGCTGTGGACCTCCACGATCTCGATGCAGCCCCCCCGGCATTCTGTGCCGGGCTTTGCCTCCAAGACGGGGACGTGATGTCACAGCCACGCCCTTTAATGATGTCAAACCACGCCCCCTCCATTCATGTCTATGGGAGGGGGCGTGACGCCCCCTCCCATAGACATGAATGGAAGGGGCGTGATGTCACTAGGGGGTGTGGCTTTGACGTCATGTTCCCGTCTCTGAGGAAACGCCCAGCACAGAATGCCGGGGGGGCTGCATCGAGATTGCGGGGCTCCCCAGCGGCATGACCCCTACGATCATACATTTTATCCTCTATCCTTTGGATAGGGGATAAGATGTATTAAGCCAGAACACCCCTTCAAATACTCTGTGTGAACAATCATCAGCTGTCCAGGCATGCTGGGAGTTGTAGTTTTGCAACATCAAGAGGGCAATTTGAAGGCTACTGACTTACATGCTCCACCGCCCTGGTTATCCAGTCACTTCTACGCGCACACCCCTGCTTATGGCACATAAACTTTCACGAGTATTACATCACAGGCCGGTTCACACTGGCAGCCGTCATGACAATTTCTGTAAAAGTAGGTGGAGTGGGACACGACCCTGAGAAATAAATCCCCCCCCCCCCCCCCCCCCCCCGCCACAGGGCAGCCCAATATCTCCATAGCTCACATTTGCCTGTTATTTGACGATTAGGCACCCATTAAACCCAATGCCACATGATCCACTGCCAAAAAAAAAAAAAAAAAAGCCTCCTTAACAGGGACAATTATTGCTAATGTAATTCACTAACCAAAATCGTATTCGGCGTTTCATAAAGTGGTAACATGTTTTCTATATCCTCGGAGTATTTATTAGTAAGCGCCGTAAAAAAAAAAAAAAAAAAACCTCGCTCTCGTTTAATTTTAACACAGTGAACCAGGCCCCGACCGAAAACTCCGAGTGAAATAAAAGCAACTTCTTCCACTTTTTTATTGACATGACTTTCATTTCGAACTCGGGGCCCAAAGCGAGTTAATGTGTTCTATAAAGGAGCGCGTTTAAAGCGCTGCCAGAATCAGCCCGTATATATATTCCCCGTTCTTGGCTTACAATGCTTTAATGAGCTCTGTCAAATTTGATTGGCAATAAAGTTACTGCATTAAAACCTTTATTAAAAAGAAAAAAAAAAAAAAGAAAAAAAGTCAATTACTTTTTTTTATTATTTTTTTTGTTTTATGTGGGAGAAGCTTGGTCTTGACGGGGCAGTCATTTCCTTTCGCTTACAATTGGCGCTTTAACCTCGGGACCGGCGTTTTAACCGAGATCCGGAGATGTTTTATCTGCTGACGTCTCGGTGCCAAGTGAAATAGCCATACCACAGTGCCATCAATCACAGGCCTAATGTATTGGTTACTATTGTAAAAGCAGAGATGTAGTCTGCGCGTTTCGCATATGTCACACTATACAACTTGTGAATACCCCCCCCCCCCCCCCCATAGGAGCCTACGGGGATCCTGCCGTACCTCCCTTACGTGGTGGAATGTTTGACGTTGGAGCTGTAAAATGCAATTCCTATTTTTGCAGCATTTTAGTTATTATGTGTAAAGTAAGTAGATTCAGTGTTTTTCCACTGACAGTTGTGTATGAAGGAAAATGTTCACACCTCGTACACTCGCTGGAACAATCTGATACTTTGGGGGGAAATTTATTAAGAGTGTGGGGGTTTCGCTAAACCCTTGTAGCCAGAATTTGGACGTACCTCTATTGTAGTGCATTGCACTCGCACCATTCACATACATTACATGGTGCATCTTTACCTCACCATGTTAAAGGGGTTATCAGGAAAAAAAAAGCCAAAGGCTGTCCGGGCATGCTGGGAGTTGTAGTTTTGCAACAGCTAGGGGCACCCTGCTTGGGAAACACTGGTCTATGTAGAGGACAGGAGCTTCTTCGGGGTCCTGTACAGAAGACGCAATGTCCTAAAAAAAACAAAACATGGAGTCGCCCTCACCTAGTGTCCAAAGGAGCAGGTAATCCTGGTACAGGTAAAGAGTACAGAACATGTAATACCTCCCTGTACTGTAGGGGGCGCTACCAGACACCAGTCAGTGCATGCACTTCAGTAATACAGGTAAAGAGTACAGAACATGTAATACCTCCCCTGTACTGTAGGGGGTGATACCAGACATCAGTCAGTGCATACGCTTCAGTATTACAGGAGTTTTACCAGTAAATTGCCCATTCTGATTGGTCATTTCTTCCGGCCATTGACAAGTTTCACAGATCTGGACTGTCTGTACATTGTATGTTCAGTCTGGTTTCAACTTACAATGGTCCAGAAAAGACCATTGTATGTTGAAACTATTGTATGTTGAGGCCATTGTAAGTTGAGGGATCACTGTACCAACTGGCTCCAGAAAGTTAAACAGATTTTTAAATTACTTCTATTAAAAAATATGAATCCTTTCAGTACTTCTGAGCTGCTGAAGTTGAGTTGTTCTTTTCTAAGTGCTCTCTGATGACACCTGTCTCGGAAACCACCCAGTTTAGAAGCAAATCCCCATAGCAAACCTCTTCTACTCTGTGCAGTTGCCGAGACAAGCAGAGATGTCAGCAGAGAGCACTGTTGCCAGACAGAAAAGAACAACTCAACTTCAGCAGCTGATAATTATTAGAAGGGTTAAGATTTTTTAATAGAAGTAATTTACAAATCTGCTTAACTTTCTGGAGCCAGTTGGTACAGTGATCCCTCAACTTACAATGGCCTCAACATACAATAGTTTCAACATACAATGGTCTTTTCTGGACCATTGTAAGTTGAAACCAGACTCAACATACAATGTACAGACAGTCCAGATCTGTGAAACATGTCAATGGCCGGAAGAAATGGGCAATTTACTGGTAAAACACCTGTAATACTGAAGCGTATGCACTGACTGATGTCTGGTATCGCCCCCTACAGTACAGGGAGGTATTACATGTTCTGTACACTTTACCTGTACCAGGGTTAGCTGCTCCTTTGGACACCAGGTGAGGGCGACTCCATGTTATTTTTTTTTTAGGACATTGCGTCTTCTGTACAGAACCCCGAAGAAGCTCCTGTCCTCTACATAGACCAGTGTTTCCCAAGCAGGGTGCCCCCAGCTGTTGCAAAACTACAACTCCCAGCATGCCGGGACAGCATGCTGGGAGTTGTAGTTTTGCAACAGCTGGAGGCTCCCTGCTTGGGAAACACTGAAATAGACAGTGATTACAGCTCCCAGCTGATCTTTCTTACTTTTATATGTAAGGATTTGCTTTATCTATATTAATTATCTACTTATTTTTCTTTAATCCTCACTTTTTCCTATTTTTGGATGACATTTTGGGGCTTTAGAACCAATTACCAGGTTTCCATAGTTCTGGTCTCAACATACAATAGTTTCAACATACAATGGTCGTCCCAGAACCAATTAATATTGTAACTTGAGGGACCACTGTATATATAAATACATTTTTTCATGGAATACCCCTTTAACACTGGGATAAGATGGAGGAAAGATGGAGGCTCCAGGAAGACAACAGACGCCATATCAACCCTTTAAAAAAAAAAATCCTAGACACAAGTTTTTCTCAGGAGGATGAACCTAGGTGCACTAGTGTCTTCAGCACCCAAGATGTGACCCCCCCCCCCCCCCCATCTCCTTCTACAATTAAACACAATAACCCAGGGCATAAAGCTTGGGGTTCACAAACCCCATTTAGAAAGTAACCCACCCCTAAAACCTATCTTTTTATTATAGGGGTGGTCTAGGGAGCTGAATTTTTTAGACACTCATCCCCTGTCCAAAAGATAGGGAATAAGTGTCTGATCGTGGGGGGTTCGGCTGTTGGGACCCCTTGTGTTCTACTGTATGAGGCCCACCCACTTACATCTCCACTGAGCAGAGCAGCCCCCACCTTCCTGGACGAACGCAAGGGAATCCTGCGCAGCCGATTACCGGCCACTGTCCCGCCTCAGCGGTAATTTTACCTCCAAAAACTACTTAAAGGTGTTAGGGGATAAGATGTCTGACTGCAGGGGTCCCGCTGCTGGGGACCCCCGCAATCTTGCATTCGGCACCCACCTCTTTGAGCTGCACACCGCGCTGCCAGCTCACAAACTGCCAGGTGCCGAACCACGGGGCTGGAGTATCGTGACGTCACGACTCCGCCCCCGTGTGACATCACCCCCAGCCCCCGCTATGCAAGTCTATGGGAGGGGGCGTGACGGCAGTCACGCCCCCTCCCATAGACTTGCATAGCGGGGGGTGACATCACACAGGGGGCAGAGTCGTGACGTCACGATACGCCCCGTTGTCGGCACCCGGACCCCCGCAGTCACACATCTTATCCACTATCCTTTGGATAGGGGATAAGATGTCTTAGGGCCGGAGTACCTCTTTAAAGTGTGGGGCCCTTTTTTGGGGGGAATTTTAAAGCATAATTCTGCTTAGAAATTCTGCTCAGTGTGCTGATCAGAATTTTAGGGCGGGGCTTCTGCCTTTGAAATGCAAACGCAGACAAAAAACATGTTACCATTGTTTTGATGGTATCAGCGTAAAATACATTGCCGTCTATGGGGACAGCAGCGTCCATGCAGTCCTAGTGTCAGCTTATTCAGTCGGCGCTGCCCACCCCCCGGAATCTCAGTCCGAAGATTCCTCGGCATGAACCTAGCCTTATGGTCTAAAATACAGCTATTCTAAGCACATATTTTGGGCCATATTGTAAATAGCCATAACTAGGATTGAAATGAAAATAACCGTGCGACAGCACGAAAATGGCTGAAATACAGATTATGATATGGCGGCAAAAATAGTGGGAAAAAACAACCTGATAGCAAAGTATGGCTGAAAATACTAAAGTGTGTAGCCAGCAAAATAATATATATATATATATATATATATAATTACTATATATCCTGACCCATAGAGATAGCAGCAGTATACAGAAAGAGCTGGAGGGGAGGTATATAACTACTATTATATATTATGATGCTATAGATATAGCAGAGGGAGCAGGGAGGGGTCTGGGAACTAGTAGGAGGGATCTGGTAGGTGATGATGTCATCCTGTAGTCCACTAAAAGTCAGAAACCAGATCTGACATCTGACAGTATCTTTTTTGAGTTAGACTGGTGATCACATGACCAAGTTACAGCAATGAAGGTAGAAGCAGCTGTGCTGAAATAAAATAAATGGCACTATATGATTAGCGATGGTGAGTGTGCATGAAATGGGCAAAAAAAGAAAATTAAACCTGGAGACAGTTAAACCGATATGTAAATTACTTCTATATAACAATTAATCCATCCAGCTGCTGTATACTCCACAGGAAGTTCTTTTCTTTTTGAATTTCCTTTGTCTGACCACAGTGCTCTCTGCTGACACCTCTGTCCATGTCGGGAACTGTCCAGAGCAGGATAGGTTTGCTATGGGGATTTGCTCCGACTCTGGACAATTCCTAAAATGGACAGAGATGTCAGCAGAGAGCACTGTGGTCAGACAGAGAGGACATTTAAAAAGAAAAGAACTTCCTCTGGAGCATACGGCAGCTGATAAGTACTGGAAGGATTAAGATATTTAAATAGAAGTAATTTACAAATCTTTTTAACTTTCTGGCACCAGTTGAAAAACGGTTTTCCAGCGGATTACCCCTCCAACCTACATCTGGGTCATTGTTACAGAGTCCAGAGCAGAGTCTGTCTCCTATGTGTTCTCACTTGTGAGGAGAGGCCGTGAGGTCATCCCTGAGATTCATCCCTCCATTCTCCCGGTGAACGTTCACTCATTAGGTAGAGACATTACAAAGCTCGGAATAGAAAGACTTAGAAATGTTCTTCTAATTGTGACGGAAAAACCTTTTATGCGCTGGACCAGGCTTTGTGTTAATGACGCAGAATCTTCTGCTGGATCAATCTTTCCAGATAGCGGCTTCCAGATTTCCACAGCAGCGCTAAGATTTCCACAATCGGGAGTCTTGCCTTCTATTCCTTGTGGGGATCTGATGCCAAACCCACATGATAACAGAAAATGTCACCACCATGCCTTGTGGCCAAAGAGAAGTCACACACGGCTGAATACAAGATTAAATAATGCGAAACAAAGGGACAACTCATTATATTACCCTAGATTTATAAGGGATTTTTAGAACCATTTTTTTTTTCGCCAATGACATAAAAAGAAAAAAAAAGGGTTAAAACTTCACGTTTATTTTCAGCTTTTTAAAATCCCCATATTCAGCTTGTATTGAACAGGTGCAGGAAAACACATGGATCTTACATGTTTCGGATGATTCCATCCATAGGGAACCAAGCAGCCGATTTTACCATATATAACACTTGCATTAAAGGGGTACTCCGGTGGAATATATATATATTTTTTTAAATCAACTGGTGCCAGAAAGTTAAACAGATTTGTAAATTATTTCTATAAAAAAAAAAAAATCTTAATTCTTCCAGTACTTATTAGCTGCTGAATACCACAGAGGAAATTATTTTCTTTTTGGAACACAGAGCTCTCTGCTGACATCACGAGCACAGTGCTCTCTGCTGACATCTCTGTCCATTTTAGGAACACACACACAATGTCTGCCCAGAATTTTTCTGGTCTGATATATTGCATTGTAAATGGGCCCTTAGACTTAAAGAAGGGGTACTCCGGTGGAAAACTTTATTTATTTATTTATTTATTTTTTTTATCAACTTGTGCCAGAAAGTTAAACAGATTTGTAAATTACTTCTATTAAACAGGAAATTATTTTCTTTTTGGAACTCAGAGCTCTCTGCTGACATCATGATCACAGTGCTCATAGAAAACATATGCTGCTCTGGACAGTTCCTAAAATGGACAAAGGTGTCAGCAGAGAGCACTGTGTTCCAAAAAGAAAATAATTTCCGCTGTAGTATTCACTAGCTAATAAGTACTGGAAGGATTAAGATTTTTTTAATAGAAGTAATTTACAAATCTCATGGTATCCGTGAAGAGAAATGAAAATATCGGCACTCACCAATGTGGCTGCAGGGTCTTCTTTATTGAGACATACTCACATGCGGGGTACAGAAGAGAGGGGAGTGCGAAACTAGAGCTCGGTCGCCACCACTTGTCCCCCCACTCCCCTCTCTTCTGTACCCCGCATGTGAGTATGTCTCAATAAAGAAGACCCTGCAGCCATATTGGTGAGTGCCGATATTTTCATTTCTCTTCACGGATACCATGAACTTTGCTTGTATTATCTGAGCACCACCTGAGGCATTACAGCTACACCAACTCCCACCTGCCATTCCTAATCCAGCACACTCACGCAGTGCCGCACTATCTCCTATGGTAATTTACAAATCTGTTTAAATTTCTGGCACCAGTTGATTAAATAAAAAAATATAAAAATTCCACTGGAGTACCCCTTTAAAGGGATACTCCACTATCCAAGCGTTCTGATCAATTAGTTCCGAACGCAGGGTACAGGCTTCAGGGGTTGCCATGCCCCTCGTGATGTCAAGTCTATGGGAGGGGGCGTTCGGAATTAAATGTTCCGAACGCTGGGGCAGTGGAGTACCCCTTTAATATATATATTGTGCGAATTTCCAAGTGTCTACAATAAATGGATGAATAGATCCTAACCTGTAATGGCTCAAAACAGACCAAACTACTGTGTGTGAACATAGCCTCAGGCTGTGCAGATGATTAGTGAAGGATGTCGGTAGAGAAGAAAGTTCCCCGATCACATTTGTTGTCAGTAGCTTCTCAGTAGATTTCGTGTTGTTTTTCGTATGACCTATGTCTATGTATGACCATAGCACTTGGTAGCGCATCAGGTTACCTAACTAATAAAGTTGGTTGCTAGAAGCTACACACGTGGCTGATGCCTGTGGCAATAATGGATTAATTTAAAATAATGACTCCTCCTGAAGCCGTACACCCGCGGGCAGGAATGGATTGGCTCACCACAGTTCATGATTAAAATAGACTGTACGGGCGGCTGTGGACTGTGAAGGGGCAATTGCATTCGGGCATTGTAGCTAGATCTGTTCTCAAGAGCTTATATGATCAAAGCCTCCCCTGGATGGTCTGCAGCTCTCTGAGAGATAAACCATGGAGTCTGCTAGATCTGATCCTTCAAGGGGTACTCCGGTGGAAAACTTTTTTTTTTTAAGATTACAGATTTGTAAATTACTTCTATTAAAAAATCTTAATCCGTCCAGTACTTATTAGCTGCTGAATACTGCATAGGAAATTATTATTTTTTTGGAACACAGAGCTCTCTGCTGACATCTCTGTCCATTTTAGGAACTGTCCAGAGCAGCATATGTTTGTTATGGGGATTTTCTCCTACTCTGGACAGTTCTTAAAATGGACAGAGGTGTCAGCAGAGAGCGCTGTGCTTGTGATGTCAGCAGAGAGCACTGTGTTCCAAAAAGAAAAGAATTTCCTCTGTAGTATTCACCAGCTAATAATTACTGGAAGGATTAAGATTTTTTAATAGAAGTAATTTACAAATCTGTTTAACTTTCTGGCACCAGTTGATAAAAAATAAAAATAAAAAAAGGTTTCCACCAGAGTACCCCTTTCAGGCCAGATTGGAAGTTTGAGCACGAGTCCGGTCTCAGCTGAGGCCTATTCACCACCAGCCCTCTTCATGTCTCATTGGGCACAGAATCTTATATCCGTGTAGGTCAATGTTTTCCAACCAGGGTGCCTCCAGCTGTTGCAAAACTACAAGTTGTAGTTTTGCAACAGCTGGAGGCACCCTGCTTGGGAAACACTGGTGTCGGTTATGCTTCCACATCACTGTCCTGCAGGATTTATCATGCAATGTGCAGTACAAGTCTTTTACTCTGGAAAACAATGGCCCTCATTTACTATTGAAAACCCAACATGTTTTGTCAGGTTGTGCGCCAGAATTGAAAAAAACCTGACTAACATTTTACTAAGAAAATCTGAATCCAAAAAAGCGGTGTGATCGTCGAGAAAAGGGGGCGTAGTTATTTAAAAGAGGTGTGTCCCCGACATTTTCACAAAAACCTCAGGTTTCCACAGAAATTGCAGTGGATTTGAGCTGAGGAAAACCTCACAGATCAGAGCAGGTGTAAAAAAAGAAAAATGTAGGGAAACCTCAGTAAATACCGTGGAAAATAAATTGTAGGGAATTAAAACCCACAAAGAAACCCACACAACACTCTTAGTAAATAAGGGCCAATGGCTGGGATTTTTACTAATGTTGTTCACTCCAAACTACTTCCAAACCTGTTGTTTACTTGCTGAACCGTTTGGTAATTTTGTGCATATTAAAATTGTGGTGGCCCGGTACCGTATTGCATACCGTACCTAGTGTAGAGGTCCCCAAAGTCAGAGTAACTACGTTCAGGTAGGGTCCCTCAGGTGGGACAGCCCCTAGTCGCCGCCTCGTAAGTCTAATTATCTAATGCTAATAACTGTATATATTTAATAATAGTATATATCTAATATAATGTATGGTACTTACCTTGTGTAGCGTTGCAGGACCTTCGGTCATGTGACCATGTTAATAACCTCTATGGTATGTTGGAGGACCTTAGGAGGTCCTTGGGGTCACGTGTTACCCACAAATCTTTGTAATGGTGATTGACATCAGTATGGACCAATTAGCACTAGTCCAGCCCCTGCCCATATAAGGGAGCTGTAGCCAATTATCGCTCTCTTGGGTTGCTGCTTTCGTGGATGCCGGACTAGCAGGATGGATCTGCGCAACTTTCAAAGACACGCTAGGCCTGAAAACCAAACGGCCTCAGCAGAACTAAAACCGTGAGTTCTAAACTACCCCGCTAAAGCTAGCGTGACTACTGGACCGCAACTAATCCCCTAAATCCAGTGGAACAGCGCATAATACCTGAAGACTCTAAATTGCCAAAGTCCCAACTTTTGTCAATCTCCAGAGAAAGCAGTTGTATGCATAGAGACTGTTACGTTTGTGAAGCTTGCAGAAAACCTTCAGTAACAGTTATACCAGTTTCAGAAAACTCTCCGGTTGTGGACATTCTATTATTATCTACCTCTCTATCACTCTTGGGAAGGGTGGCGGTAGGACGAGCATTACTGAGGAGCCCGCACCCTGGCATCACGAATAGCAAGGGTTAACAAGCACCCCTTAATTACCGCACAGCTACACTCCCCATACCCCACATCCCCCAGGCTATCACAAAATGTTAAAAAAATCCGGCAAATTTCTATCACACCGATGTAGAAAACTGTACAGAACTCCTGTCTCCAGGGAACTGCATGGTCAGCAAATAAATATAGAGGGTATCGAAAGGGGAACTAAACACCAGGCCTTTCTGTACTGGAAAGGGGGGGGGGGGGGCACGGCAAGATCACATGCCAAGAGTAGAGGCCCTTTGGAGCCCCCTTGTTTTAAAGACCCGTATATGAGCTCTTACCAGCAGTAGCTGCATGCAGCCAGCATACGGTACTTGTTTACTGCATGCATGTGGAAAGCATTTGGTCTATATTGTCCAATGGAAGTCAAATGATTGTTGTTTTCAGGGTTTATTTGCTGAATAGAATAGTGCAGATACCATTGAATGCTCCATCTGTAATTTTCACCTGTCCCTGCACACCCACACATGCAGAAAAGAGGATCCTTTAATCTGTAAAGCACACCCTCAGAAGCAGCAGCAGCATGGAAGACATTTTAAAGTACTGAGCTGTGTAAGCTGTAAATCCAGCACTAGGACTACAAATAACACTTACTAGAGCTTTCAGGAGCTTGTCTCAGGCCCCTTTCACACTATAAAATTCATCAGTTAAAAGATCCGTTATAAACGTCCATTAGAAAAGCTTTAAAAACGGATGTTAAACATCCGGTACAAAGTCCCATGGGATTTTTGATTATTCTTTATGACCCGTTATAGCCCGTAATGAATAACGGACGTTAGTTGTGACGGAAGAAAAAACGACACATGCACTCACTCTACAACTCCACACCTGCCTCACCTGTCCATAGACTCCTAAGGAAAGTTGTAACCTGATCCCTCAGTTAGCTGATCTTCTTGAGATGAATATGAGTAGTTATGCAGAGTTAATGATGCTTCTGGCCTAGCAGCTTGATAAAGTTTGTTGATGTTTTAAACCTAATGGAAGAAACAATCTTGCACAACTTTTCCTCTAAACAGGTTTTGATAAATCTCCCCCATTGTGTATGATTTTTGAAGTATTGCTGCTCATTAAGGTGACTTTGTATCATACATTTTCAGTGGTTTCATTTTATCCATAAGCCTAATAGATTACCTTTATGGACAATGCATGTGAGAACCATACACACTCTGTTCAGGTTCACCTATATACGTTCATGTTTGCAGATTTGTGCTACTCTCACCCATCCAAACAACTAAATCCGCTGCTCTTACTCACATGCTGAAATGCGATTTGCTTCTGACTCATCCTCTTGGAACAACGAAACCTTTTTCTCCAGCACAACCAAAACTTTTTTCTTTCACTCATTGAATGGAACAACTAAGTATGTGTTCCAGGTTCGGAAGACTTGTACAATGTTTGCCTGGTATGCACACATAAATGTATATTCTTTGCAAACATTGCAGTTGTTATATTAGCTGAAGCCCTTTAGACAACAGTGTACATACCATAGAAGCAGATCATAATGCTGTGTGGCCCTTGGAAATAGAGGGCCCAGTAATTGTTGATCCTATCCACTTTCCAATGGGGTGCTGAGAACCTGTGCAGGAGGAGGAAACAAGCACAAGACCATAATGGGTGTCATATTGATCTTGCTGTTGGGCCCCCTTTCTTCTATGTAGACCAGTGGTCTCCAAACTGTGGACCTACAAAACTACAACTCCCAGCATGCCCGGACATCCAACATAATTTTTAACTGTCCCTGCATACACACACACACAAAATAGAGGATCCTGCTTCCCTATATCTCTAAAATACTGTATCAGAAGCAGCAGCAGCATGGAGACATTATAGAGCAGTATGGAGCTGTGTAAGCTGAGAATCGAGCACTGGGATGACAAATAACATTTTCTCCACTTCCCCTCTCAAAATGCTCCTATGGGCAAGCTGTAACCTAATCCCTCATTTAGCTGATCATCTTATGCCCTTTGTGTTAAACATAATACTATAATGGGTGTCATGTTGATCTTATGGCCCCCTTTCTTCTATGTAGCCCAGTGGTCTCCAAACTGTGAACCTCCAATTGTTGCAAAACTACAACTCTCTGCATGTCCAGACAGCATACAGAATTTTCAACTTTTCTCACACATGCAGAAAAGAGGATCCTGTTCTCCCTATATCTCTAAAGCAGACCCTTAGAAGCAGCAATAGCATTGAGGACATTATCAAGCAGTACTGAGCTGTGTAAGCTTCAAATCCCCCACTGAGATGACAAATAACATTTGCTAGAGATTTAAGCAGCTTGTCTCACTCTACAGCCCATTCCTCTACTTCCCCTCTCTATAGACTCCTATGGGCAAGTTGTAACCTGATCCCTCAGTTAGCTTATCATTTCATGTCCTTTGTGTTGAAACATGGGACCATGACGGGTGTCATGTTGATCTTTTGCTATGGGCCACCTTTCGTCTATGTAGACCAGTGGTCTCCAAATTGTGGACTTCCAAAACTACAACTCTCAGCATGCCGGGACAGCTAACATAATTTTCATCTTTCCCTCTACACACACACACACACACACACACACACACACACAGAAGAGAGGATCCTGCTCCCATATATCTCTAAAGCACACCCTCAGAAGCAGCAGCAGCATGGAGGACATTATAGAGCAGTACTGAAATGTGTAAACTGTGATTACAGCACTGGGATGACAAATAACTTTTACTGGAGCTTTCAACAGCTTGTCTCACTCTACAGCTCCACTTTTCCTCTCCATAAACATGGGCAAGCTGTAACTTGATCCCTCAGTTAGCTGATCATATTATGTCCTTTGTGTTGAAACAGAGGCCCATAATGGGTGTCATTTTGGTATTTGCTACTGGGCCCCCTTTCTTCTATGTATGGTATCCAAATTGGTTACCTCCAACTCTTACAAAACTACAACTCCCAGCATGCCCGGACAGCCGTTGGCTGTCCGGGCATGCTCAGAGTTGTAGTTTTGCAACAGCTGGAGGTTTACAGTTTGTAGACCACTGATGTAGACCATTGCCACTGGGTCATCTAGATTTATATTTTCCTTTAAAAAATGCATTCCATGAATCTGGTTTGTGTCTTCTTAAGAAACTTCTGCAGCATCGTGTGTTCATCTACTGATAAAATGTCAGTTTAATACCAGAGACCCGCAGTACACCCACCTCCCTCTTTCATCTGCCCCCAAACCTTGGAAAATGTCCCTGTGCTAAAATCGTATTTTGCCATGGGTTATAAAAGGGATTTGTGTGTCTTGCTAGAAATCTATCATGCTGTACAAGAGGATTAGCTGAGGGAATTTGCTCCATCATTTCCTCAAGAGTAAATTCTACAGGGCTTGTCTCATCCGTCCTGAGCAGACCGCAGACTCATAAATAACCCGGTGTTGTCACTAATCAGAATTCTCATAGCATGTAAAGCTAATTGATCTACGCCAGTTGAGCGCTTGCTTTTTGTTTTTTCTTTCCTTTTTGCTCAGCTATGAAATTATCTTATAGGGTTGGAGGTGAAACGATCCTGTAAAGATAATAACAAAGACCTTAGGTTACCTTACATAGCATGCTATACCAGTGGAACTCCAGCTGTTTCAAAAACTACAGCTCCCAAAATTCCAAGACTATCTGCGAGACAACAAGTACTAAAGTACTAAATTCAAGGAGCCATCACAGGCATATAAAATAATAAGATTTCTTGGGAACAGATAGGACAACGTTTTCCGAGAAAGAACTCTCCTCTTCATCAGGTCCATGTGATGGAAATTAAAATGGACCTGATGAAGATGATCGTTCTTCCTAAAAACGCGTCATCAAGTGGGTGTATTGAAAATAACAATAGACCTGATGAAGAGACTAGTTCTTCCACAAAACAGATAGAAAAATGCATTTCGAGGAAGAGCTTAATCAGGTTTATTTTCATTTCCATCACATGGACCTGACATAGTGGATAGTTTTCCCTCCAAAAAGGTTGGACAATGCATTTCAGTCTGTTTTGTGGAAGAACTATCCTTTTTATCAGGTCCATGTGATGGAAATTAATATAGACCTAATGAAGAAGATAGTTCTTCCTCGAACACATCATCCTATCTGTTTCAAGGAAGAACTCTCATCGTTATCAGATTCATGTGATGAAAATAACAATGGACCTGAAGAAGAGGATAGTTCTTCTGTGAAACAGATAGGACAACATGTTTCGAAGAAGAGCTATCCTTTTCATCAGGTCTGTTTTCATTTCCATCACATGGACCTGATGAAGAGGATAGTTCTTCCCTAAAACAGATTGGACAACATGTTTCAATCTGTTTTGAAGAGGAACCATACTCTTCTTCAGGTCCTTGTGGTGGAAATTAAAATGGACCTGATGAAGAGGATCATTCTTCCTCAAAACGCATTGTCCTTTCTATTTTGAGGACGAACTATCCTCTTTATCAGGTTCATGTGATGAAAATAACAATAGAGCTAATGAAGAGGAAAGTTTTTCCTAGAAACGTGTCATCCTGTTCCAAGGGAGAACTATCCTCTGAAATTAAAATGGACCCAATGAAGAGCATAGTTCTACCTCGAAAAGTGTCCTATCTGTTCCCAATAATATTTTATAGCCATGTGATGGCTGTTGAATTTAGTTCTCCCGTTCAGTGCCTGTAAGTTTCCCTTGTTATCCTGCTGTGTATCACAGTTAGACTTCGAATATTGGCTGCTTCTCTGTGTCCCCCCTTGATCCACAAATCCACCCTACACGCTGGTAAATTTATGCCTTCTGCCCTCCTTGATGCTGCACTCTGCACATAACCAAAATAGATGTGCGCACTACCTTACCTGCATGATACCTGCCTTGCACCAGATAATGGAACATAGCTACCTTTCTTCTATTCCCTTTTTGTTTCTGCGTATCTTGCGAAAAACTACAACTCCAGCTTTTGGCTGTCAGGGCATGCTGGGAGTTGTACTTTTGCAAAAGCTAAAGAGCCCCTGGTTGGGAAACCTTGCCCTATACACTGCAGTGCACGAACACTAACGTAACATCTTGACCTTTTAAACTCGTATGCACTAGTCTAATTTTAAATGCTGGGGTAGCGTCTTATTTGTAAAGCCTGATCATCAGATAGTAATAGTCATGTGTAATAGTAATCAGGGTAAGAGAAAATCAGCCACGTTGGTAACAAGTCACAAGATAGGGATGGAGACAGCAGGTTGTCAAAACTAAACCCCATCACATTAGGAGCAAAAATGCTTATTGAAACTGAATTATGTTCTACAGGACAAAACAGTTTATCACTTATGGGTTGTGAAGAATATGGTTGTGGAAGAAAATGGATATTATTACTGGTGGTGGACATGTCCAATCAGTTATTGGTTGTGAAGCTCAGTACTAGATATTATTACTGGTGGTGGACAGGTCCAATCAGTTATTGGTTGTGGAAGAAAATGGATATTATTACTGGTGGTGGACATGTCCAATCAGTTATTGGTTGTGAAGCTCAGTACTCGATACTATTACTGTGGACAGGTCCAATCAGTGATTGGTTGTGAAGCTCAGTACTCTATATTATTACTGGTGGTGGGCAGGTCCAATCAGTTATTGGTTGTGATGCTCAGTACTGGATATTATTACTGGTGGTAGACAGGTCCAATCAGTTATTGGTTGTGAAGCTCAGTACTGGATATTATTACTGGTGGTGGACAGTTCCAATCCATTATTGGTTGTGAAGCTCAGTACTCGATAATATTACTGGTGGTGGACATGTCCAATCAGTTATTGGTTGTGAAGCTCAGTACTGGATATTATTACTGGTGGTGGACAGGTCCAATCAGTTATTGGTTGTGAAGCTCAGTACTGGATACTATTACTGGTGGTGGACAGGTCCAATCAGTTATTGGTTGTGAAGCTCAGTACTGGATATTATTACTGGTGGTGGACAGGTCCAATCAGTTATTGGTTGTGAAGCTCAGTACTCGATAATATTACTGGTGGTGGACAGGTCCAATCAGTTATTGGTTGTGAAGCTCAGTACTAGATATTATTACTGGTGGTGGACAGGTCCAATCAGTTATTGGTTTTGCAGCTCAGTACTAGATATTATTACTGGTGGTGGACAGGTCCAATCAGTTATTGATTGTGAAGCTCAGTCCTGGATAATATTACTGGTGGTGGACAGGTCCAATCAGTTATTGGTTTTAAAGCTCAGTACTGGATATTATTACTGGTGGTGGACAGGTCCAATCAGTTATTGATTGTGAAGCTCAGTCCTGGATAATATTACTGGTGGTGGACAGGTCCAATCAGTTATTGGTTATGAAGCTCAGTACTCAATAATATTACTGGTGGCGGACAGGTCCAATCCATTATTGGATGTAAAGCTCAGTACTCGATAATATTACTGGTGGTGGACAGGTCCAATCAATCAGTTATTGGTTGTGAAGCTCAGTACTCGATAATATTACTGGTGGTGGACAGGTCCAATCAGTTATTGGTTGTGAAGCTCAGTACTCAATAATACTGGTGGTGGACAGGTCCAATCAGTTATTGGTTGTGAAGCTCAGTACTAGATATTATTACTGGTGGTGGACAGGTCCAATCAGTTATTGGTTGTGAAGCTCAGTACTGGATATTATTACTGGTGGTGGACAGGTCCAATCAGTTATTGGTTGTGAAGCTCAGTACTAGATATTATTACTGGTGGTGGACAGGTCCAATCAGTTATTGGTTGTGAAGCTCAGTACTGGATATTATTACTGGTGGTGGACAGGTCCAATCAGTTATTGGTTGTGAAGCTCAGTACTGGATATTATTACTGGTGGCGGACAGGTCCAATCAGTTATTGGTTGTGAAGCTCAGTACTGGATATTATTACTGGTGGCGGACAGGTCCAATCAGTTATTGGTTGTGAAGCTCAGTACTGGATATTATTACTGGTGGTGGACAGGTCCAATCAGTTATTGGTTGTGAAGCTCAGTACTGGATATTATTACTGGTGGTGGACAGGTCCAATCAGTTATTGGTTGTGAAGCTCAGTACTAGATATTATTACTGGTGGTGGACAGGTCCAATCAGTTATTGGTTGTGAAGCTCAGTACTAGATATTATTACTGGTGGTGGACAGGTCCAATCAGTTATTGGTTGTGAAGCTCAGTACTGGATATTATTACTGGTGGCGGACAGGTCCAATCACTCTTGGGTTATGAAGTCTAGTACTGGATATTACAACTGGACTAGCTCACTCTCTCTTGGGTTTTGAAGCTTGGTACTGGATGTTATAACTCCTGGTTGACCGAATGAGTGTCTCTTGAGTTGTGAAGCTCTGTACTGACTATTATAACTGCTGGTGGACTGGCTAAATCCCTCTTAGGCTGTGAAGGTCAGTCCTGGATGGACCGCTGAGACCCAGCTAGCTCCTTATGCACACAACCAGGCCCCTCCCTGAAATAAACAGGCAAGACACCAGCGTACACCTTTTAAGTGGATAGGGGTCGGCCACAGCATTTATTTTAAAGTAGCATATCAAAACAAGCCATAAGGCACACAAGTTCTCCGTCAAAATCAGTGCGGTACTGCCACACCGGACAGGTCACCCACCGGACTGACCACATCTATGTCTTTTCTAAGTGCCCGCTGTGACTTTAGATAAATGCACCAAAAATGTAGGGAAGGAGGGTGGGACAACCTCCGGGGACTCAGGGGGACTAAGGGGAAATGTGCCCCAAGGGCTGCTATAAGGTACCAGGGGAGGGGGCTAATAGCTCGGGAACATGAGCCTACAGGGGATTGGACAGGGTTCACAGGTAACCCACCTCTTCCCCATGAAAATTAACAGGGGATAGGAGAAAAATCAGAAGGGGGAGGGGGGCAGCCTTAAAGGAGAACCCTCACCCCCAGATCACCAGCCAGGGGGCAAGCTAGTTAGGCGTAGCCTGCCCCTCCATTATTAACTAGTGGTGGACCAGCTCTATCACTTACGGGTTGGGTACTGGATATTGTACGAGGTCAGTGATTCATGGATTTAAGTGGCACAATATGGAATGTTCAGAAGATAGACATGTCCAATGATTCATGGATATGGGGGGGCACAATATTGGATGTTTCAGAGGATAGACATGTCCAATGATTCATGGATTTGGGGAGGGGGGGGAATATTGGATTTGTCAGAGGATAGACATATTCAATGACTCATGGATTTGGGGGGCACAATATTGGATGTTTCAGAGGATAGACATGTTCAGAGACTGGTTAATTTTTAGATGCTCAGTTATAAGTTGAAGTTGATGGAGGTCAAGGACTTGTCGAGGTCCAAAAGGGTTTCTGTAGAGGTGACCAAGTCTGGGAAGGATTAAGGTGTCATTATTTAGCAATGCAGTTCCTAACATTTAGCTTATACAGTGGAATGTCAATGCCTCATGGATTCAAGAGGCTTTGTACTAAATGCCATGTAGATGGAGCGCAGAGGGTTAAGGCCTGCTGGACAGAGACGTTTAGTGCTGGATGTTGTAATGGGCTGTGGTGAGGGGATTTAGAAGTACAGGCAGCTGACTGCAGCTGTCTTAGTTGATGCACTGGAAGAGAAAGCATTGGGGTGGGTGAGGAAGTTACAAATGCAAAGGGGATTAAAGAATGATCTGATAGCAGCTGAGGCCCCCTAGTCTCTGATGGGGGTTATCCTGCTAATTGATTAACCCTTCAGTAGCCCTTTCCCCCATAGCAATAACATTTGTTATCGTATTGACACTTTCCGACATAGTTCTTAAAAATTATAATAGTAAATGGGTTGCAGCATTCTGCAGTGGTACATAGGCATTTATTACAATTAGCGTGAGGGGTAACCAGATGGGATGGGTGGGAAGCAGTTGGGTTGGCGTGCACACAGTACTATGACCACGGCGTGTTATTACCTACCTAAATTGGGTGTATTTACTTCATGTGGGGTGTGTACACATTTGAAGAGGTTTTCCAGGATTAGAAAAACAGAGCTAATTTCTTCCAGAAACAGCACCACCCCTGTTCTCAGGATGAGTGGGGTATTGCAGCTCAGTTCCACTGAAGTGAATGGAGCCAAGTTGTAATACCACACGCAACCTAAGGACAGATGTGGTTCTGTTTTTTGGAAAAAAAATAGCTCAGTTTTTCTATTCTTGGATACTCCTTTTAAGGGTATGGTCACAGCAGTCACAAGAGTGAACTCCCTGCTGTGGCCGGGTAGCTCTTCTATGGGTCCGCTCATAGCGGCGGACTTCTTGCTGCACATCTACTACGAGCAGGTACTGTTTCTACAGCGGGAAATCTGCCGATAGGAGCGGACACACATACCTAACCAGCCAGAGCAGGGAGCTCGCTCTTGTGACTGCCTTAGGCACATCCGCAGCGCAAAATACACTGCGAATGCGCTCAGTGTGATATTACCTTAGAGGGGGTACTCCAGTGGCAAACATGTTTTAAAAATCAACTGGTTCCAGAAAGTTAAACAGATTTGTAAATTACGTCTATTTAAAAATTTTAATCCTTCCAGTACTTATCAGCTTCTATTTGCTCCACAGGAAGTTCTTTTCTTTTTGAATTTCCTTTCTGTCTGACCACAGTGCTCTCTGCTGACACCTCTGTTCATTTTAGGAACTGTCTGGAGCAGGAGAGGTTTGCTATGGGGATTTGCTCCTACTCTGGACAGTTCCTAAAATGGACAGAGGTGTCAGCAGAGAGCACTGTGGTCAGGCAGAAAGGAAATTCAAAAAGAAAAGAACTTCCTCTGGATCATACAGCAGCTGAAAGGGTTAAGATTTTTTAATAGAAGTAATTTACAAATCTGTTTAACTTTCTGGCACCAGTTTACTTTAAAAAAAACATGTTTCCAGTGGAGTACCCCTTTAAAGGGGTACTCCGGTGAAAACCTTTTTTCTTTTAAATAAACTGGTGGCAGAAAGTTAAACATATTTGTAAATTACTTCTATTAAAAAATCTTAATCGTTCCAGTACTTATTAGCTGCTGAATGCTACAGAGGAAATTATTTTCTTTTTGGAACACTGATGACATCACGAGCACAGTGCTCTCTGCTGACATCTCTGTCCATTTTAGCAACCATGCATAGCAGATATTTGCTAAGGGCAGCATGGTGGCTCAGTGGTTAGCACTGCTGCTTGCAGTGCTGGGGACTTGGGTTCAAATCCCACTAAGGACAACAATAAATAAAGCGTTATTATTATGATAACGTCAGCAGAGAGAACTGTGCTCGTGATGTCATCAGAGAGCATTCCAAAAAGAAAAGAATTTCCTCTGTAGTATTTAGCAGCTAATAAGTACAGGAAGGATTAAGATTTTTTAATAGAAGTAATTTACAAATATGTTTAACTTTCTGCCACCAGTTGATTTAAAAGAAAAAAGGTTTTCACCGGAGTACCCCTTTAAAGGGGTAGTCCAGTTATGAAAAACATATCTCCTATCCACAGGATTGGGGACAAGTGTCTGATTGCGAGGGTCCGAACACTGGGACCCCGGAAATCTCCAGAATAGGGCCTGACGACTTATTTAACTAATCACCAACTGCAGGGGTGTCCAGCCTCAGCCGGTGATTGGTTGAGCGGGCTGTCACTGTCTAGACTAAAATGTCTTGGAAGATTGTGGCCCGGAGCGATCAGTGGGAAGAGTCCGGGCCCTGGAGATCGCGGGGGTCCCAGCGGTCAGTCTCCAGCTATTGGACTCTTATCCCCTATCCCAGTGTTTCCCAACCAGTGTGCCTCCAGCTGTTGCAAAACTATAACTCTCAGCATGAGGAGATCGAGCAGGGAGGGATGCACTTGGTCACATGCTCCTCTCTCCGCTCTGTGTCTATGATACCTGAACTGCCCCATAAACTAGTGTTTCCCATCCGGGATGCCTCCAGCTGTTGCAAAACTATAACTCTTAGCATGAGGAGATCGAGCAGGGAGGGATGCACTTGGTCACATGCTCCTCTCTCTGCTCTGTGTCTATGATACCTGAACAGCCCCATGCACTAGTGTTTCCCAACCGGGATGCCTCCAGCTGTTGCAAAACTCCAACTCCCAGCATGCCCGGACAGCCAACGGCTGTTCGGGCATGCTGGGAGTTGGAGTTTTGCAACAGCTGGAGGCACCCTGGTTGGGAAACACTGCTGTATTAGATAACTGGGAAAATATCACTTGTGAAGAACTATACACTGTGCAGCGTGTTGATACTAATATATCCTTCTTTGTTTTAACAAATACACTATACATTCACCCGTTACTATTGTTGGTGCAGTCACCAGATCATATCCGTATCGCAGACGTGACAAATATTTGATGATGACGACGAAAAACCTGTCCCCCCCCCCCCCCTTCCTCGATTGTATCGGTTTTAGCTTTACCTCCGATAAGAAGCAGAAATCACATATATATAATGCAAAAAATCAGTAAAAAGTAAAAACAGATTTGGAAAAGAAGATAATGTTTGTTTTTCCCCCCCAAAAATTATTCTCCTAAATTCTCAAGAGAAGCAAAAAAAATTCCATTTGAATGTGTCTGTCGTTAACATGATAAGAATCAGCGTAGGGGGAACTCTGGGAAGAACGCTGTAGAGTTCTATTGCCATAATAGATAAAAAATTTTGTTGAAAGAACTCGAAGTTGTTATGGGGTCCTATTCCCATCTGGTGGGCGGCACAATGGCCATGTCTGGGATGGGGTTTGGTGGGGTTGCAAAAAAAAATAGGAATTGGTCATTAAAATCCTAGGAAGGTAAGGGAGTTATGGCCTGAACCACCACAACTAAGGGGGGGGGGTCGATATTTTTTGCCATGGGGCCCTCACTGTTTTCGGTGTGTGTGCTTCTATCCAAAAACAGTTCTAAAGTAGAAACATACTTGGAAAGCACTTGTATATTTCACTGCGCCCGGGGGAGGCCGGTGCTTGTTTGCTGTAAACTAGGATGTTTGTAGAAGAGCTGTGAGATGAATGGAGACTTGTTTCTTACTTTATACGTCAGGGGAGGGAAATATTCCTAATAGTAAAGTAAGATTTTTAAATTGAAAACTACGTCACCGCGGCAGAAGAATAAGCAGATAAAAAGCAGACATTTTTTGTTCGGGGTCTTGACCTTGTAAACATTGAAGCTTTGTTACTTTCAGAGTGTAAACATGAAGACTCTGTTAACATGGCGAAAATTTTCGACAGACATGCGGCAGAATAGCATGCCGGTAACTAGGACCGCCAGGAAACGTGGCATCTCCATAGACAGCAATGCGTTTCTTAGCAGATTCCGCAGAAAGAATGTCTGGAGGCGGGAATATGAATTTCTGAGGCAGATTTTGAAATTGCACGGTGCAGCAGAATCCTACTGAAAACAATGGAACTCCGCTGCAACGGAATTCCCGAGCGGTATTTTGTAAAATTGTAGACAGGCTGGGACAGTGGTGAAAAAGTTACAAAAAAAGGCCCCATGTAGGCTCCTCTGCCCCTTCTCTTGGCTCCTCTGACCCCACCCCCCTCCCAACATCTTTGTCCCTCCTCCAGTCTTCTCTGATCCCCATCCAAACTCCTTTGTCTCTCCCACAGATTCCCCTTCCAGGCTCCCCTGCCCCTCCCAATACCTCTGCCCAACAACTTTGTCCCTCCCCCAGGCTCCTCTGCCCCTCCCAACACCTCTACCCAACAACTTTGTCCCTCCCCCAGGCTCCTCTGCCTCTTTCAGACTCCACTGTCCCTCCTCCAGGCTTCTTTGTCCCTCCCCCAGGCTTCTTTGTCCCTCCCCCAGGCTCCACTGTCCCTCCCCCAGGCTCCACTGTCCCTCCCCCAGGCTCCTCTGTCCCTCTCCAGACTCCTCTGTCCCTCCCCCAGGCTCCTCTGTCCCTCCCCCAGGCTTCCTCTCCAGACTCCTCTGTCCCTCCTCCAAGCTCATTTGCCCCTCCCCCAAGCTCCTTTAAAAAACTACTTAAAAAAAACAACCAAACCTTTACTCACCTCTTAGTTCGCCCCCACCGGAAGAGCTTCACTGAGATTGAGTACATTGTGCAGGTGGTTTCATGCCATGTTCACACGGTGTGTACGTTCAGCGTGTCGTTGGCTTATAAAAGAATGTTTGTTACGTATGACAGGTAACTTGGGGAAATGTAATCTAACACCCAGCACCCCCTCCAGTCACCTGTTTGGCGCCCAGCACTATACAGTGTACTGTGCCAGAAGCCCTGCACCATTCATTGTATAGTGGCTGTAAGGAGATGCTGGACATGGGGCCAGAGTTTTGACTCGATGGGGTTGAATGAGAGATTTTTTTTTTGATTTTTTTTTTATGGAGCATCAGAGTCTCAAAGCCAAATTTATTAGCCAATTAAAAATTGCTGAAAAGTGTCCATTTAGTAAAATGCTTAATTCTGGGGATTTGTGCTTTCCGATTTACTAGAGTATAAAAGAGAAGCCGCTCTATAAATACAAGGTGCTAATGAGCTTATAAATAATCAGTGCTCCTCTGTTTACCACCGCCCCGCGCCCACCACCCTCCACAATAAGGAAGAATCTCGTGGACTCGGTCCTGCACTTTCTGGGCTCATCATTTTTACTGTATATCCCTTCACTTATATTGTGCACGTAGCCCGCCACATTCACAGCTGTGCTTTTCTGCACTGGGAATTTAGTTTTGTAATAGAGCAGCTTGTTAGTTCATAAAAATGTAGTTTTATCTCTTATGACTACCTTAAAGATTACCTGTCACCAAACTAAACTTTTAATATATTGTTCCTTTTGTAATTATAAGACACTTTGCTATTTACTTGCTGTTAAAATTCTCAACCTTTTATATGTTTTTAATGTGATTGAAAAAACAGCCACTAGGTGGCTCTGTGCTGTTCCCTGTGCAAGTCAAACAGTTAGTTTGGTCTTCTCCCGGCCTGGCAGGAGACCAAACTCAGGAAGTGCGTGCGGGGCATGGCGAGGCACAGCTCTCACAGGCTTCAGTGACATTGCGCCTGCTGGGGAACACCCACTTTCTCCTGCCGGGAGCTCACACAATGTGAGCAAGGGCAAAGGTATGATACACAGCTTTTTAAACCTCAGAAAAAAAAATTAAGGGCAGTAGGGGTGTTAGGAGAAGTTAGGGAACATAACCTGAGTTAGTTTAGAAAAAAAAGTTTGATGACAAGTACTCTTTATGGATTAATAGTTGTAAACATTCAAACAATCCAGACTCCTCTGTACCCTCCTAGACACTTGAATTCCCCTTATGGACTCCTCTGATTTTCTCTCAGACACCTTTGGTCCCCTTATAGATTCTCTGTCCGTCCTCCAGTCTCCTCCGACCCCCATTCAAACTTTGTCTTTCCCCAGGCTCCCCCTCTAGGCTCCTCTGTCCATCCTCTAGGCTTCCCTGATCCCATCCCAACACCTTTGTCCCTACTCTAGGCTCCTCTGTCCCTCCTATTGGCTCCTCTGATCCCCTCCCAACACCTCTGTCCATCCTCCAGTCTCCTCTGATCCGTATCCAAACTTCTTTGTCTCTCCCACAGGTTCCCCCTCCAGGTTACCCTGTCCCTCCCACAGGCTTCTCTGACCCCCTCCCAATACCCCTGCCTCTCCTACAGACTGCTCTGACCCATCCAAACTCCTTTATCCCTCTCCCAGGCTCCCCTGACCCATCCAAACTCCTCTGTCCCTCCTCCAGGCTCCTCTGTCCCTCCAGACTCCACTGTCCCTCCCCCAGGCTTCTTTGTCCCTCCCCCAGGCTCCTCTGACCCATCCAAACTCCTCTGTCCCTTCAGACACCACTGTCCCTCCTCCAGGCTTCTTTGTCCCTCCCCCAGGCTCCCTCTCCAGACTCCACTGTCCCTCCTCCAGGCTTCTTTGTCCCTCCCCCAGGCTTCTTTGTCCCTCCCCCAGGCTCCTTCTCCAGACTCCACTGTCCCTCCCCCAGTCTTCTTTGTCCCTCCCCCAGGCTCCCTCTCCAGACTCCACTGTCCCTCCTCCAGGCTAATTTGGGGTTAGACTGTTAAAATGCACATCCTAGAAGTGGATTTGATGTCTGACTGCAATAAGATGACAATGACAGTTTTTTTAATGACTTAAAAAATTGTAAAGATTTTTTTTTTAAAGAATATATTCAAGAAAATGAATAATAATGTATATTGTATACGATTTATTTTTTATTTACTTCTGATCTAGTAATTTTTGCCCATTTTTTCCACAAGCTGATGCATGAGGGCCCATTCACATGACCGAATTTCTGAGCGTAATCGAGCCCGGAAATGTGGGCGCAATTGCTTTTAATGGGATTCTGCTGCACCATGTACATGGCAGAATTTCTGCGGCAGAAGCATCTGTCAAATTCTAGATTCCGCAGAAAGAATGGACATGTTTGGAAATGCATTGTTGTCTATGGAGACGGCGCGTTTCTGAGCGGTCCCAGCGCCGGCGTCTGCTGCCCACGGAATGTCTGGCTGGAAGTTACACAGTGTGAATGGGCCCTTAGGTGTCTCTAGAGGAGTAACTATGTAACCTCATCATAAGTGAGCAACCCTATCGTAGTGGTCTTCAAACTGTGGCCCTCCAGCTGTTGCAAAACTACAACTCCCAGCATCCCTTGACAGCGACTGATTGCCGCAACGTAATTTTTACTGGACGCCTCATAACAAACATGACTTCTTGTCTCTGTATCTTAAATGTGGCCGCCAGACTGCTCTTCCTATCTATCACCGGCTGAGCAGGACCTCTATTTGGCGGTCGGTCGGTGCAGACACCTATAAGGAGGGTGACAAAAAATTCTATGTCTATTCTGGACAGATTACCTGATAAGCCTAAATGTAGATATTTCAAAGAGAAAGACTGCCACCTGAAGGGGAAAAGAGGTCAGGACAAGAAGAACGACTCCTGGGGGCGATGAGGCGAATAAGAAAGAAGACGGATTTACACTTCCGTAACTTGTTTTTGAAACCTAAAAACAACGAAAACGCAGAAAGAGGCATAGACCTCAATCTGTCATGTATCTCAATAGGAGATTATAGGAATTTCCATGTAGGGACTAAAATGTGTTATATGATTGTCCGTGTAGGAATGATGCTCTCCCCTATTGATGACCCCATAGCCTATTGAAAAATCATAGCTCTGTATAGACCGGTGTTTTCCAACCAGGGTGCCTCCAGCTGTTGCAAAACTACAACTCCCTGCATGCCCGGACAGCCTTTGGCTGTCCGGGCATGCTGGGAGTTGTAGTTTTGCAACAGCTGAAGGCACCCTGGTTGGGAAACACTAGTCTAATGAGCGAGGAGAGGAGCGTGTGGCCATGTGCCTCTCTCCCTGCTCGTTCTTTTCGTCGCCGGGCATGCTGGGAGTTGTAGTTTTGCAACAGTTGAAGGCACCCTGGTTGGGAAACACTAGTCTAATGAGTGGGGAGAGGAGCCCATGGCCATGTGCCTCTCTCCCTGGTCGTTCTTTTCGTCGCCGGGCTTGCTGAGAGTTGTAGTTTTGCAACAGTTGAAGGCACCCGGGTTGGGAGACACTAGTCTAATGAGTGGGGAGAGGAGCCCATGGCCATGCGCCTCTCTCCCTGCTTGTTCGTTTCGTCGCCGGGCATGCTGGGAGTTGTAGTTTTGCAACAGCTGGTGGTACCCTGGTTGGGAAACTGTAGTCTATAGGGCCATACAGTTCTCATAGACACAGAGAAGCATGACCATGTGCCTCTCTCCCTGCTCGATCTCCTCCTTATGCTGGGAGTTGTAGTTTTGAAACAGCTGGAGGCACACTGGTTAGGAAACACTGGAATAGTATTCACAATATTCAGATCGCGAATTGTCTAATAGTCACATAATCCAGCAAGACGGGGGTTATCCTAAGATTACAAGTTATCCCTGACGGTGTTCGGAAGCCCCATAGAGAGTGAATGGAGCGTCTTAATGGTTGGATCTCCATTGACCAGCTAGTTATCCCCTTTGCTGTTTTTGTGCCAAGTTTTCTTTGGTTTCCGTTTTGGTTTCCGTTCCGTTTTATATATAAAAGAAACATAAATAAAAATGGGTAATAAAAAAAAAAATTTAAAAAATGCCCTGCCCAGAAGTATGATGGATGCATATTGTGGACAAAAAACCATTCTTGTGAGAACAGAAAAAAATGCCAAAAGTATGAATTGTAGTGTGTTTCATATTCGACATTTGAACAAACTTTGCATAGTTTAAATCCAAAGGCTGTCTGGGATGGGACGCTGGGACCCCGACGGTCTCTGCGTTCATTTAGAATGCTGGGTGCGGGCGGCGGGGTTGGGAGGTCACTGCCACGCCCCTTGTGATGTCAAGCCCCCAATGAAAGTCAATGGGAGGGGTTGTGGCAGCTGTCACGCCCCCTCCCATAGACTTGCATTGAGGGGGTGTGATGTAATGAGTGGCGTGGCTGTGATGTCACGACCCTGCCACCCACTCCAAGCATTTGAAACAAAATGTTCTGAACGCTGGGGCAACGGCGTACCGCTTTAAAGGGGTACTATGCCGGTAGAAAACAATTTTTTTTAATCAACTGGTGCCTGAAAGTTAAACAGATTTGTAAATTACTTCTATTAAAAAATCTTAACCCCCTCCAGTACTTATCAGCTGCTGTATGCCCCAGAGGAAGTTCTTTTCTTTTTGAATTTCTTTTCTGTCTGACCACAGTGCTCTCTGCTGACACCTCTGTCCATGTCAGGGACTGTCCAGAGCAGGAGAAAATCCCCATAGCAAACCTATCCTGCTCTGGACAGTTCCTGACATGAACAGAGGTGTCAGCAGAGAGCACTGTGGTCAGACAGAAAAGAAATTCAAAAAGAAAAGAACTCCCTGTCGAGCATACAGCAGCTGATAAGTACTGGAAGGATTATGATTTTTTTAATAGAAGTCATTTACAAATCTGTTTAAGTTTCTGGTACCAGTTGATTTAAAAGAAGAAAAAAATGTTTTCCACTGGAGTACCCCTTTAAAAATCTTAATTCTTCCAGTACTTATCAGCTGCTGTATGCTCCAGAGGAAGTTGTGTAGTTCTTTTCAGTCTGAACACAGTGCTCTCTGCTGACACCTCTCTCTCTCTGTGTCAGGAACTGTCCAGAACAGGAGCAAATCCCCATAGCAAACCTATCCTGCTCTGGACAGTTCCTTACACGGACAGAGGTGTCAGCAGAAAGCACTGTGGCCAAAAAGAAAAGAAATTCAAAAAGAAAAGAACTCCCTATGGAGCACACAGCAGCTGATAAGTACTGAAAGGGTTAAGATTTTTTTAATAGAAGTCATTTACAAATCTGTTTAAGTTTCTGGTACCAGTTGATTTAAAAAAAAAATGTTTTCCACTGGAGTACCCCTTTAAAAATCTTAATTCTTCCAGTACTTATCAGCTGCTGTATGCTACAGAGGAAGTTGGGTAGTTATTTCCAGTCTGAACACAGTGCTCTCTGCTGACACCTCTGTCTGTGTCAGGAACTGTCCAGAACAGGAGCAGATCCCCATAGCAAACCTATGCTGCTCTAGACAGTTCCTGACAAGGACAGAGGTGTCAGCAGAGAGCACTGTGGTCAGACCGGAAATAACTACCCAACTTCCTCTGTAGCATACAGCAGCTGATAAGTACTGGAAGGATTAAGATTTTTATATAGAAGTAATTTACAAATCTTTACAACTTTCTGGCACCAGTTGATTTTCAAACATTTCCCCCCCCCCCCCCCTGGAGCACCCCTTTAAAGTCCCGTCCCCCCCCCAATATCCCTACAGATTGTCCAAGCGGCACCAGGAAGTGCTTTGAACGGGTCTATTTCCTTTATTGCACTTCTAGAATAGTGAGCGGTAAGAGAAATCTTCCATTTGGCTAAGAATTCCTCTTCGATGTTCTCTTTTATGCCTTTCAGCATCAATGCGATTGATTCCCAGGAGACATGTACGAGAACATATTACTTCTGGCAGGACAGGCATCGGTGTAGAGCCAATCCTGCAGAAAGATTCAACTACTAGAACTATATTGTGAACCAATTTGGGGGTTTTCAACTTTTTGGGGTAATTTTGTAGTGAAAGAGAAGAGGTTGTTGCTCTATAGGTAACGTGGACCAGTATCTATATAGGCTACTATGTTTGCCCAAAATTGCCACACAAGAGGGCAGGACCATACCCAACTAGGTTGCAAAACTACAACTCCCTGCATGCCCGGACAGCCTTTGGCTGTCCGGGCATGCAGGGAGTTGTAGTTTCGCAACAGCTGAAGGCACCCTGGTTGGGAAACACTAGTCTAACCAGCGGGGAGAGGAGCGAGTGGCCATGTGACTCTCTCCCTGCTCGTTCTCTTCATCGCCTTTGGCTGTCCGGGCATGCTGGGAGTTGTAGTTTTGCAACAGCTGAAGGCACCCTGGTTGGGAAACACTAGTCTAACCAGCGGGGAGAGGAGCGAGTGGCCATGTGACTCTCTCCCTGCTCGTTCTCTTCATCGCCTTTGGCTGTCCGGGCATGCTGGGAGTTGTAGTTTCGCAACAGCTGAAGGCACCCTGGTTGGGAAACACTAGTCTAACCAGCGGGGAGAGGAGCGAGTGGCCATGTGACTCTCTCCCTGCTCGTTCTCTTCATCGCCTTTGGCTGTCCGGGCATGCTGGGAGTTGTAGTTTTGCAACAGCTGAAGGCACCCTGGTTGGGAAACACTAGTCTAACCAGCGGGGAGAGGAGCGAGTGGCCATGTGACTCTCTCCCTGCTCGTTCTCTTCATCGCCTTTGGCTGTCCGGGCATGCTGGGAGTTGTAGTTTCGCAACAGCTGAAGGCACCCTGGTTGGGAAACACTAGTCTAACCAGCGGGGAGAGGAGCGAGTGGCCATGTGACTCTCTCCCTGCTCGTTCTCTTCATCGCCTTTGGCTGTCCGGGCATGCTGGGAGTTGTAGTTTTGCAACAGCTGAAGGCACCATGGTTGGGAAACACTAGTCTAACCAGCGGGGAGAGGAGCGAGTGGCCATGTGCCTCTCTCCCTGCTCGTTCTCTTCATCGCCTTTGGTTGTCCAGGCATGCTGGGAGTTGTAGTTTTGCAACAGCTGAAGGCACCCTGGTTGGGAAACACTAGTCTAACCAGCGGGGAGAGGAGCGAGTGGCCATGTGACTCTCTCCTTGCTCGTTCTCTTCATCGCCTTTGGTTGTCCGGGCATGCTGGGAGTTGTAGTTTTGCAACAGCTGAAGGCACCCTGGTTGGGAAACACTGCCACACTGGATATCCCCATACTAGACCCATCAACCTGCAGCTTTCTTGTGCAGTCTGTGCAGGGGGCTTCAGGCAAAACCTCATACATGTAGCTTTACCGGGCATGAGTACAGCGCTTGCTCTGGTGTTTCCATCGACAATGAATGGGGGTCCCTGTTACCCCAGCAGTCAGACTCCATGATTTGACACTTACCCCCCCTGATGCACCGACTCTCTGAAAGGAGCGCATGCTACAGATGACACGCGCTTCACTTATTTATACGTGAGCGCCGGAGAGACCCCGGTGCTGTACTTGGGCATATCCAGTGCTCCCATACAAATGAATTGAGCATATGCCATCTGTAGCAGAGAAGCTGGCATCATATTTTACATCCCAGTACATCCCTTTTTATTTGTCCCTCTAACTTGCACATTAAAGGGGTACTCCGAAGAAAACATCTTATGCCCAATCCAAAGGATAAGAGATAAGATGTTAGATCGTGGGGGGTACTGGGGACCCCCGCGATCTCCGGGCGGCAGAGGCTGAAACACGGAAGCTGCAAGCTGACGGAAGCTGACGTCACGCCACACCCCCTCAATTCATGTCTATGGCAAGGGGCGTGACAGCTAGAACATAGCCGTCACGCCTCCTCCTATAGACGTGAAAGGAGGGAGCATGGCGGCTGTCATCGGCACAAAGTTGAGTTCGCTCCGTGCAACGAATGACAGGGTTGCTGCAGCAGAGATCACGGGGGTCTAAGATGAGGATAGGGAATAAGATGTTTTCAGCGGAGTACCCCTTTATAGGGGTACTCGGGTGAAAAACTTTTTTTTTAAATCAACTGGTGCCAGAAAGTTAAACAGATTTGTAAATGACTTCTATTAAAAAACGTAATCCTTCCAGTACTTATTAGCTGCTGAATACTACAGTGGAAATTCTTTTCTTTTTGAAACATAGAGCTCTCTGCTGACATCACGAGCACAGTGCTCTCTGCTGACATCTCTGTCCATTTTCAGAACTGTCCAGAGAAAATCCCCATAGCAAACCTATGCTGCTCTGGACAGTTCCTAAAATGGACAGAGTTGTCAGCAGAGAGCACTGTGCTCGTGATGTCAACAGAGAGCTCTGTGTTCCAAAAAGAAAATAATTTCCTATGTAGTATTCAGCAGCTAATAAGTACTGGAAGGATTAAGATTTTTTAATAGAAGTCATTTACAAATCTGTTTAACTTTCTGGCACCAGTTGATAAAAAAAAAAAAAAAAAAAAGTTTTCCACCGGAGTACCCCTTTAGGGTGCGTTCCCACCTGGCGTATACGCATCGCATTTCACGCTGCGCAAAATTTGCGGCGGGAAATACGCTGCGTATTCCTTGCTCACTATACACACAGGGCTTTCGGGCGGCAGCCCTATGCGTGTAGTGAGTTTTGGAAGCGGAGTCGCGCGTCACAGTCACGCCGGCACACTGCCCCGCCTCCAAAACTCACTACAAGCGTAGGGCTGCTGCTGGAAAGCCTTGTGTGTATAGTGAGCAAGGAATACACAATATTTCCCACTGCTGCCTCAAATTTTGTGTAGCGTAAAATACGCTGCGTATACGCCAGGTGGGAACGCACCCTTAAAGGGGTACTCCGGTGAAAAACGTATTAGTTTTTTTAAATCAACTGGTGCCAGAAAGTTAAACAGATATGTAAATTACTTCTATTAAAAAATCTTAATCCTTCCTGTACTTATTAGCTGCTGAATACTACAGTGGAAATTCTTTTCCGTTTGAAACACAGAGCTGTCTGCTGACATCACGAGCACAGTGCTCTCTGCTGACATCTCTGTCCATTTTTAGGAACTGTCCAGGGTAAAAAGAAATCCCCATAGCAAACATATGCTGTTCTGGACAGTTCCTAAAATGGACAGAAATGTCAGAAGAGAGCACTGTGCTCGTGATGTCAGCAGAGAGCTCTGTGTTTCAAAAAGAAATGAATTTCCGCTGTAGTATTCAGCAGCTAATAAGTACAGGAAGGATTAAGATTTTTTTAATAGACGAAATTTACAAATCTGTTTAACTTCCTGGCACCAGTTGATTTAAAAAAAAAAAAAAGTTTTTCACCGGAGTACCCCTTTAAGCAGCATTTATTACAAAGGAGTGGTGCAGACGGGTGGCTGCTGCATTGCACGTGCCCTTCCTTATCTTTAAAATAATAATAGGATTGAGTAGGAAACGTCCAACCTGCATTGCCACTACAGACGCTGAGAGATCCTCTATCTCAGTGGTCTTCAACCTGCGGACCTCCAGATGTTGCAAAACTACAACTCCCAGCATGCCCGGACAGCCAACGGCTGTCCGGGCATGCTGGGAGTTGTAGTTTTGCAACATCTGGAGGTCCGCAGGTTGAAGACCACTGCTCTATCTATTCATGCTTAGGAAACTTTCTGCTCATCTTGTATTTGCGTTGCCTTTGTATTTGTATATGTATATTTTTTTTGCTGCGTTTTTTTATTTATTTTTTATTATTTTTTGTCATATTGTAGGCGTTTTCCTTCTCCCCCCACATGCTTCCATTTCTATACATATATATATATATATATATATATATATATATATATATATATATTATATAAACCGCTGGATTTCCATGGCGTCCCAGGGATTAATAACGCAGCTTCTCAGCATCTCTCCTTGTGTACAAGAAAAGAATATTCTGCAGTTTCCTTCCACCTGAGCCACATGAGACTAATAAATACCCCGGCCTGAAATTTATGGTAATCCCTGAACCAATATTTCTTTTCTTTCTTGATTAGAAATCACTTGCTCCAGCCGGGCTGCGTCTTCATCTGCAATTACTGTTTGATTATTTCAGCTCCGGATTTGTGGGAAGCGCCAGTCGACCAGCTTCGCCTCCGTGTTGTGCCTCCAGTAAAACAAACACATGCCATTATCCCTGCTTGGTGACTGCCACCGACATGTTGCTAAACAATCTCTGTTGATTGCACAGAAGTCGCCTGTGGAGTCGGCACCAGCTTCTGATTTTTTTTTTCCTCTTCACTTTTTTGGAAGGGGCATTAACCTGTTCATCCTTGTGTACATATATCCTTTACATTAGGGGTGAGGAATGAGCTAAGCACCATACTATTACTGGAGGAGGGCGAACGCTTTATCATCTGGGTAGAGGTGGCTCCACCAGTAGGCTACGTGTGACATCCTTATCTTTAAAGGAGATCTCCGGCGAAAAATAACTTATCTTAGGAGATAAGTAACTGATCGCGGGGGGGGGGTCTGACCGCTGGGGCCCCCCCTCGATCACCAGGACAGGACCCGTTGCTCAGTGAGGAGCGCGCGCTACAGCCGGCACTCGCTCCATTCATTCCTATGGAAATGAACGGAGCACGTGCCATCCACCGATAGACGACACACACTCCTTACTGAGAGCACCAGGGTCCTGTCCCGGTGATCGGAGGGGGACCCAGCGATCGGACCCCACGATCAACTCCACAGGAGAGGGGATAGTTTATTTTCGCTAGAGTACACCTTTAAAGGGGTACTCCGCCCCTGGCATCCTATCCCCTATCCAAAGGATAGGGGATAAGATGTTAGATCGCTGCGGTCCTGCTGCTGGGGACCCCGGGGATGGCTGCTGCGGCACCCCGTCATCATTACTGCACAGAGCGAGTTCGCTCTGTGCGTAATGACGGGCGATACAGGGGCCGGAGAAGCGTGACGTCATGGCTCCGCCCCTCATGACATCACGGACCGTCCCCTTAATGCAAGTCTAAGGGAGGGGGCGTGACGATCGCCACGCCCCCTTCCCATAGACTTGTATTGACGGGGCAGGCCGTGATGTCACGAGGGGCGGAGCCATGACGTCACGCTGCTCCGGCCCCTGTATTGCCGGTCATTACGCACAGAGCGAACTCGCTCTGTGCAGTAATGATGGCGGGGTGCTGCAGCAGCGATCCTTTGGATAGGGGATAAGATGTCTAGGGGCGGAGTACCCCTTTAAAGGGGTACTCCGCTGCTCAGTGTTTAGAACAAACTGTTCCGAACGCTGTAGCCGGGAGCTCGTGATGTCATAAGCCCGCCCCCTCATGATGTCACGCCCCGCCCCTCAATGCAAGTCTACGGGAGGGGGCGTGACAGCCGTCACGCCCCCTCCCATAGACTTGCATTGAGGGGGCGGGGCGTGACATCACTAGGAGGCGGGGCTATGACGTCACGAGCTCCCAACGCCAACTCCAGCGTTCGGAACAGTTTTTTCCAAACGCTGAGCAGCGGAGTACCCCTTTGTTATAAATGAGCTTGTTACGCCGAGCGCTCCGGGTCCCCGTTCCTCCCCGGAGCGCTCGCCTCATCCTCGTTGCTGCAGCGCCCCGGTCAGATCCACTGACCGGGTGCGCTGCGGTACCGCCTCCAGCCGGGATGCGATTCGCGATGCGGGTGGCGCCCGCTCGCGATGCGCACCCCGGCCCCCGTACCTGACTCGCTCTCCGTCGGTCCTGTCCCGGCGCGCGCGGCCCCGCTCCCTAGGGCGCGCGCGCGCCGGGTCTCTGCGATTTAAAGGGCCACTGCGCCGCTGATTGGCGCAGTGGTTCTAATTAGTGTGTTCACCTGTGCACTCCCTATGTATACATCACTTCCCCTGCACTCCCTCGCCGGATCTTGTTGCCCTTGTGCCTAGTGAAAGCGTTCCCTTGTTTGTTCCTAGCCTGTGTTCCAGACCTCCTGCCGTTGCCCCTGACTACGATCCTTGCTGCCTGCCCCGACCTTCTGCTACGTCCGACCTTGCTTCTGTCTACTCCCTTGTACCGCGCCTATCTTCAGCAGTCAGAGAGGTTGAGCCGTTGCTAGTGGATACGACCTGGTCACTACCGCCGCAGCAAGACCATCCCGCTTTGCGGCGGGCTCTGGTGAAAACCAGTAGTGACTTAGAACCGGTCCACTAGCACGGTCCACGCCAATCCCTCTCTGGCACAGAGGATCCACCTCCTGCCAGCCGGCATCGTGACAGAGCTGTTTACATGATAGGTTTGTTATCCATTGAGCACTTACATATGAATGTATCAACAACTCATCGTACCCTTTCATTGGTAATAGGTAGTTCACACTTATTACTACGTTTTGCCTTTTGTACTTCTATATCCGTTTTTTTTTTTTGTTGTTGTTTTTTTTTCAGTTTCTGGTGGAATAGAATAGTTTAGCTTTACTGTCCTTATGGAAAAATGTATAGCTGACATTTACTTATTTTTAAACTAGAGTCCATAAGAAATGTAAAGCTATTTTCATATGTTTAACTAAGGCCAGGTTCACATCAGCATCGAGATCATTCGCTGAATCCGTTTAAATTAAAAGGGGCGCTGTCAGAATTATAAAATGTTCAATGTTGTAGATATTGGCAAAACATAAACCTCTCTAATATACTTAATAAAAAATGGTATCTCCTTTTTAAAGAAATCGTGGCCACTAGGGGTCCCCATACCATCCAGAACATAATCCTGTCCAACTACAGCATCATCTTTGTCCCAGCTGAAGTACAGGCAGTAAGGGAGGGACTAGCCTTCCTCTGTGTTCACTCCTGTCCTATCAGACTGCAGCAGAGAGGAGGGGGTTACAGAGAAGCCTACAGTGATTGTATTAAGAGACACAGCACAGAAGACTCAGGAAGGAAGTGAATTCATGGTGAATGAGGGCGGGCACAGTGCTTGCCTGGGACGTGCCCCTTCCTGAGCAGTGGATGTCAGAATAATTGAGCAGCAGAACGGAGGGATTTCTGAACCAAATACAGAAGCTAGACACATAAAAAAGACATGTAAAGCATCTGCATGACCCAGTGAGAAACATATAGAAGCATTATTTTATTTTGTGATATGGCAGGTAGGCTTTAAGGGAGATGAGAGGAGGAATAAAATACTGCATATCTTAACCTAGACCCCAGACAGAAACCCCACAATCCCATTCAAAGTCAAGGTTCAGTTTATTCTTTCGCGGATCCACTTGGATATGCATTGCTGTCACTGGTGATGCCACATGTCTGAACCGTCCTAGTGCCAACGGAATCAGTCCTTGCTGCTGTGCATGGAAGGTCCGGCCTGGAATTTTTCCGAGTAGACATTTCATAGTGTGAATGCAGCTTAACTGAATGTAATGGAGGGACTGGGGTGTGTAATGGAGAGACTGGGGTGTGTAATGGAGAGACTGGGGTGTGTAATGGAGAGACTGGGGTGTGTAATGAAGAGACTGGGGTGTGTAATGGAGAGACTGGGGTGTGTAATGGAGAGACTGGGGTGTGTAATGGAGAGACTGGAGTGTGTAATGGAGAGACTGGGGTGTGCAATGGAGAGACTGGGGTGTGCAATGGAGAGACTGGGGTGTGCAATGGAGAGACTGGGGTGTGCAATGGATAGACTGGGGTGTGCAATGGAGAGACTGGGGTGTGTAATGGAGAGACTGGGGTGTGTAATGGAGAGACTGGGGTGTGTAATGGAGAGACTGGGGTGTCTAATGGAGAGACTGGGGTGTGTAATGGAGAGACTGGGGTGTGTAATGGAGAGACTGGGGTGTGTAATGGAGAGACTGGGGTGTGTAATGGAGAGACTGGGGTGTGTAATGGAGAGACTGGGGTGTGTAATGCAGAGACTGGGGTGTCTAATGGAGAGACTGGGGTGTCTAATGGAGAGACTGGGGTGTGCAATGGAGAGACTGGGGTGTGCAATGGAGAGACTGGGGTGTGTAATGGAGAGACTGGGATGTGTAATGGAGAGACTGGGGTGTGTAATGGAGAGACTGGGGTGTGTAATGGAGAGACTGGGGTGTGCAATGGAGAGACTGGGGTGTGCAATGGAGAGACTGGGGTGTGCAATGAAGAGACTGAGGTGTGTAATGGAGAGACTGAAGTGTGCAATGGAGAGACTGGGGTGTGTAATGGAGGAGCCACCGTTATCCGGATAGCGGACAAGTATGTGGGAGTCGCTTGCGTTTTTCTGACAGACCAAATTATCCTCTCTATTGGTGACCTATCTGGGCCGTCCCAAACCTATTCACCATGTACGTCGTCAAATAACCACTGCTCCCAACAGCTTGGTCAGAACAGCCTAAATGGCGGGCAATTTGTGTAAACTATTCTGTTTCTCTCAGTCCAATGATGCGCCCACTCTCAAAGTCCGTCAACTGGGCAAAACGGTTATAAAATGTCTAGCAGTCAACTAAATTTCACCAAAAGGTACACTACCCAAAAGTAGCCTCTGAGAGCCTTTTTATAGGGAAATGGAGGAGGCACTTTTATGCCCTCTTCTGGCAAGACCGAGTGTCTAATCCGGTGTTTCCCAACCAGGGTGCCTCCAGTTGTTGCAAAACTACAACCCCCAGCATGCCCAGACAGCCGAAGGCTGTCTGGGCATGCTGGGAGTTGTAGTTTTGTAACAGGTGCAGAGACACTGTTTGGAAAACACTGGTGTATTTGCAGACATATATATTGCACATGTATTGCAGACATTTCTGCGACTCTTCTTCATCTGAACAGGGAATCCACGTGCAGATACATCTCCATTTGTAGTTATGGAACGAATTTTCTGTTGCGGAAATTTATGCAACAAATTTTGTTGCGTGTGAATATCCCCTAAAGCCGCAGTAGCACTTAGAATCAATCCATGTAAGGCTGCATTCACACCACGTTTTTGCAATACAGTTCCTGTATCAGGTTTTTGATAACAAACGGATTCCTCAAAACCGGCCCAAACTGTACAAATTTTAACCCGTATACAGTTTGAAAAATGATGTCTTGTGGCATCCGTTTTTTAAGAAAAAAAAAATATATATTTTTAACTTTTCACTCCATTATGAATAAAGTTTCACTTGTTTGATTGAGATTCCAAGAGACAAACTTTTGGCGCGTACTGCGCATGTGCAAAGTCAAAACCCGTATGGTGCAAACCGGAAGGAACCATAGGCACATACGGTTCTCTACAGTTCCCATTGACTCCCATGTTAAACGAATCGTATACGGTTTCAATACGGTTTTCTCCCTGGACCAAAAACGGCGGTAGGCTACGGTTTTGAGTACGGAGGAAAAAAACGGTAAAAATGCGAAAAGTACACCCGGATGCATCTTTTTTGCTTTTTTTTTTTTCAATGGAGAGTCAATGCATTAGTTTTTCAATCCGGTTCTGTACGGTTTTCAAATTGAAAATGTATACGGGAACTGTATCGCAAAAACGTGGTGTGAACGCGGCCTAAGAAACGCGTCCATCCTATGTGCTCCATACACGTACAGTGGTCCCTCAAGTTACAATATTAATTGGTTCCAGGATGACCATTGTATGTTGAAACCATTGTATGTTGAGACTAGAGATGAGCGAACTTACAGTAAATTCGATTCGTCACGAACTTCTCGGCTCGGCAGTTGATGGCTTTTCCTGCGTAAATTAGTTCAGCTTTCAGGTGCTCCCGTGGGCTGGAAAAGGTGGATACAGTCCTAGGAGACTCTTTCCTAGGAATGTATCCACCTTTTCCAGCCCACCGGAGCACCGGAAAGCTGAACTAATTTACGCAGAATAAGTCATCAACTGCCGAGCCGAGAAGTTCGTGACGAATCGAATTTACTGTAAGTTCGCTCATCTCTAGTTGAGACCATAACTCTATGGAAACCTGGTAATTGGTTCTAAAGGCACCAAGATGTCATCCAAAAATAGGAAAAGGTGAGGATTAAAGAAAAATAAGTAGATAACTAATATAGATAAAGCAAATCCTTACATATAAAAGTAATAAATATCTGCTGGGAGCTGTAATCACTGTCTATGTCAGTGTTTCCCAAGCAGGGAGCCTCCAGCTGTTGCAAAACTACAACTCCCAGAATGCCCGGACAGCCAAAGGCTGTCCGGGCATGCTGGGAGTTGTAGTTTTGCAACAGCTGGGGGCACCCTGCTTGGGAAGCACTGGTCTATGTTGAGGACAGGAGCTTCTTTAGGGTCCTGTACAGTACACAGTGTCCTAAAAAAGTAACATGGAGCCGCCCTCACCTGGTGTCCAAAGGAGCAGCTAACCCTGGTACAGGTTAAGAGTACAGAACATGTAATACCTCCATGTACTGTAGGGGGCGCTACCAGACCCCAGTCAGTGCATACACTTCAGTAATACAGGTAAAGAGTAGTACAGAACATGTAATACCTCCCTGTACTGTAGGGGACGCTACCAGACACCAGGCCGTGCATACGCTTCAGTAATACAGGTAAAGAGTAGTACAGAACATGTAATACCTCCCTGTACTGTAGGGGACGCTACCAGCCACCAGGCCGTGCATACGCTTCAGTAATACAGGTAAAGAGTAGTACAGAACATGTAATACCTCCCTGTACTGTAGGGGACGCTACCAGCCACCAGGCAGTACATACGCTTCAGTAATACAGGTAAAGAGTACAGAACATGTAATACCTCCCTGTACTGTAGGGGACGCTAACAGACACCAGGCCGTGCATACGCTTCAGTAATACAGGTAAAGAGTAGTACAGAACATGTAATACCTCCCTGTACTGTAGGGGACGCTACCAGCCACCAGGCCGTGCATACGCTTCAGTAATACAGGTAAAGAGTAGTACAGAACATGTAATACCTCCCTGTACTGTAGGGGGCGCTACCAGACACCAGTCAGTGCATACACTTCAGTAATACAGGTAAAGAGTAGTACAGAACATGTAATACCTCCCTGTACTGTAGGGGGTGCTACCAGCCACCAGTCAGTGCATACACTTCAGTAATACAGGTAAAGAGTACAGAACATGTAATACCTCCCTGTACTGTAGGGGACGCTACCAGACACCAGTCAGTGCATACGCTTCAGTAATACAGGAGTTTTACCAGTGAATGCCCATTCTGATCGGTCAGTTCATTGACACGTTTCACAGATCTGGACTGTCTGTACATTGTATGTTGAGTCTTGTTTCAACGTACAATGGTCCAGAAAAGACCATTGTATGTTGAAACTATTGTATGTTGAGGCCATTGTAAGTTGAGGGATCACTGTACATGATTGTATACGACACAGTTCGCCAACGTGATGTTGATTTGTTTCCGATGCGGTGAAGCATCTTCCGTTAGCCCCGTGTTTGTGTCGGGTGTTTTCTCGCAGCTGTGTTTTGTTTACTTTGTGCGTAATTTTCCAAATCTGCGTTTTCCTTAACTCTTTGCAAGAGCGAGAGCGGAGGAGGCAGAGGGACACGGCTGCTCTGTGCTCCGCGAACAGTGCTCAGTGTGTTCACCTCGGCCCCGCCAAGACCTGGCTTTTCTGGGCCTCGGCTTTGGCCCCAAAGTGCTCGGAATTACACCTAGTATTCAGCCCTGGAGGGAACCTTCTGCATTACTCCGTCTCCTGTTCATCACCAGACGCCATTAACCCCTCGGTGCCCTGGTAAACACCGGCTCCGCTAACAGGATGTTAATTGGCCTAATGGGTTTTAGTGTCACCGTGCGATAATTATTCCGTATATAACGAGCTCATTATTTTTCCTGTTATTTATTTATTTTTTTTCGCCTTTCATAGTCTGAACTCCTATTTTTCCAGGTAACAGAAAGACCTAAGATAACCGTGTTCTGGATCCCGGACGGTCGCTCTTCCCATTATCCTTCCGTGCATCTTATTTCTGTACAGACTTGTGTTGATACGTTGTTGATACGTTGTTGATATATTGTCTATTTTTACTTCATTATTTATATTGTGTATGTAGTAAATAAAGAGTAAATGATGCATCACCTCCAGGCTCGCTCTCCTATCGTACAACAATATTCTTATATAATTAATGGAACTTATTGAGAAATCTTATAGAGTACCTGTTATATCACAGAAAAAAATACTGCTTCTATATGTTACTCATTAGGTGATGCAGATCATTTACTTGTCTTTTTTTATGTGTCTAGCTTCTGTATGTGGCTCACAAATCTCTCTGTTCTGCTGCTTACTCATTCTGATATATACTTCTCAGAAAGAGGCGTGTCTGAGGCAAGCACTCAGCCCGCTCTCACTCACCATGCATTCACTTCCTCCCTGAGTCTGCTGTGCACTGCAGGCTGCTCTCTAACCCCTTCCTGTCTGAAAGGACAGAAATGAACATAGAGGAGTTCTAGTCCCGCCCTTACTTCCTGAACTTTGTCCCTGCCTGTGCTGCAGCCGGACAGGATTATGTTTTGGATGGTATGGGGACCCCTAGTGGTCTTTTTTTTTTTTTAAAGCTATGATATCCGCTGCCATGCCTATCCTCTCTGTCAACACTGGGACTGCGGTGTAATAAGACACAGTGGTCCGCAGTGCATGTGCCCTTGCAGGCTCTGATGTGCACACGTGGCTTCACAGAGCGAGCGCTCGCTCCCACCATCTGACACCTTCGTGCGTATGTGCAGGGCTAGAGGCAGGGAGCGATGCCTCTAATACTGCACATGAACATGGAAGCGTCAGACGGCGGGAGGGGGTGGGGCTATGACATCATGAGCTCCCGGCGTCGGCTCCAGCTTCAGAACAGATTTTTCCAAACGCTGAGCAGCAGAGTACCCCTTTTAAAAACCGACAATGGGCAAATCAGTGCAAGAAAGCTGGGGCATCTATCCTCACCATCCATATAGTCATAGAAAAATCAGTATATCGGGGTGTAGTGGTATAGTCTCTAACAGATACTACCCCCAGTGTGTATAGGTGATCCTCAGAAATGAGCAATCCTGTAACATCAACAAAACATCCCAACGCATTTCCCCCCCCCCCTTAAATATGGGGTTCATCAGGGAATAGCATACAGGACAAAACACATGCAGTATAATGCAATACACCAGAATTAACACACTAATGGAATATAACATCATTCATAGGTGATATTTCCCAATGGTTCAAGATTGGACCACTCACTCGGGTCCCATAGGGTTTTTGCCTGATGAAGCTGCCCTTGCGCAGCGAAACGCGTTGCATGAATGTTACAATAAAGCTACTCTTTTGATATATCCACGGATCCATGCCTTTTTAAATCTGAACAGCGCCGGGTATCCTGTTAGTTTCTGAAGTCCTTTTATAGTCCATGCTACCCTGGGACAGGACGGCTGCAGTCAGAGCTTACCACATGTGTGCTTCCCATTGTTGTGTATGCTACACAACCAACTTTGGTAAGAGGCCATCCTCCTCCTCCTCCCCCTCCTCCCTGTGGGATTACTTGGAGTCCTGCACATGAGCTCCTTCTCCCCTTTCTATTTTCATAGGGTGTATATGATATCCAGGGAAAAAGACAATGTAAACAGAGATGAGTTTCTCCTTGTTCAAGCAGGTCCCTAAAGTTAGTATTATAGGGAACATGTCCTGTGTACTCTAGATATATCAATGTCACTCCCCAATATGTGGCCCTGGGTTCACATGATGCATCAACAGTGGCTCTTCCAAAATGACTGCTATCAAACTGTATTGAACCCGCTCTATTCTTCATCGGTTATCATTATTTGTGACTAGTAAATACATATATTACCTACAACCTATTTCTTTTAATCAAGATTAACTTTCTCCCCTTTAACAGGGCCCTAGATGTGAATCAATCCCATGATGCAACATGTGTCCCCAGCACCAGCTCTGTCAATGATGGCCACCCAGAGTGTGCCGCCACCCCCTTACCAAGAGAGCCCACAGGTGAGTGCAGACATATAGGGTGTAAGGATAAAAAAAAACAATGGCAGCACTAATCTAGGATTGTACTGAAGTCCTGATCTCCCTCCATCCCTATAGTTTATAGGACTGATCCAAAATGTAAAGCTTGTCATGGACCAGAGTTTTCCACCCAACGCGCCTCCAGCTGTTGCAAAACTACAACTCTCAGAGTTTTAGATGCCGATTACAGCATCTAAAATGTTATTAATGGGTTACGATGGCGGCGGAAGGGCTTCGGGCCACCCTGTCTGGTTTCTCTTGTATAGTCTGCCTTAGGGTCTGTTCACACGGCAGACTACCTGCAGAATTTCCACAGCGGATTTTGCTACCATTGACTTCAGTGGGTCAGCAGAAAATCCGCAATAGGGGCAGATTTGCAGGTTTTCCTATTGGACCTTTTGAAATCAACGGTAGCAAAATCCACTGCGGAAATTTCTCAGGTTTTCCACTCGTGTGAATGGACCATAAGGCAGACTATACAAGCAGATTGCTGATAACAATGCTCAGTGCTGTACTATGGAATAGCAGTGTTCAGTGTTAGCAATCGAACAGTTGTTTGTTATAGGGGACGAAAAAATGGTGAATAAAATAATAAAAAAAAACTGTGGTTATAAATAAGTCCCTCCCCTAAAAAAATGTCGTCACCCCCATTTTCCCATTATCCAAATAAAATAATGTAAACCAAAAAATAAACGTATTTGATATCGCCACCAGTGTAAATGTCTGAACTATTAATACATAACGTTAATGAAACCGGACGGTGAATGATGGAAACTTAAAAAAAATAGGCCAGAATTGCTGATTTTTGGTGACTCCATATATCAGAAGAAAAAAAAATAATAAGTGATCAAAAAGTCCTATGTAAACAAAAACTACAGATCACGGTTGAAAAAAAATAAGCCCCCAAACCCCCCATTGAGCCCCATATATGGTAAAAAAAAAATTAAGGGGTGAGAATAGGGAAATTTTAGGCATACAGTACATATTTTCATTACAAAATGTTAGTGAAATATAACAAAACCTATACAAATTGGGTATTGCTGTCATTGTACGGACCTACAGAATAAAGTGAACATGACATTCCTACCATAAAGTGCAGTGTGGAAATGACCCCCAAATGTTGGAGAGTTGTGTTATTTTTTTCTTATTATTATTTTACCCCACAAATATATACAATATATATATATATATATATATATATATATATATATATATATATATATATATTATTCTTCTTATTTATTTATTTATCTTTCTTTTATCATATAGTTTGGGCTGAAATGAGTGTATTTGAGGTATTGTAATGAGGACCATAAAGTACAATTGGTCCCACAAGTAACAAGCCCTCATATGGCCCTATAGGTGGAACATTGAAAGAGTTATGTTATGGCTATTATGGCTATTAAATGGCGACAAATCCCTGCATCCTTAAAGGGGTACTCTGACCCTAAATATCTTATCTCCTATCCAAAGGATCCAAGGGCCGGGTGAAGCAACGTTCTAAAGCCTGGGGCATCTGTTGAGGGGGGCAATTGAGTGTTCTATTAGTACAGCAGCACAGACCTAAACATTAATGGCACTGCAGAGCCATATGACCTAGTGAAATGGAGTGTTAACTCCGCATACCGCAGACTGGTTATAGGGTCCGTCCTGAGATAATTGTATCTTCACATAGAGGGCTTATAACATTGTTTTAACTAAATACAATAAAGGTTATTTTTTTTTTACCCGGTGCTTCTGCCCTGGGGTTGGGTAATTGGAACAAATAAGGGCCCCTTACTGCCCAAGGGTCATTAGGTCAATTATCTGTGTTAGTGATGTCATGCTACACTCTCTCCATTCATGTCTATGGGAGGGGGCAAGACTGCTAGTGCATAGACATGAATGGAGGGGACGTGGCGGCTGTGGTCGCCAGTCATCCGGCACGGAGCGGAGTTCGCTTCGTGCACCAGATGACTGGGTGCCGCATCGCTGGGGTCCCCAGTGGCATTACCCCCGTGATTGGACATCTTATAAGATGTTTAGGGGTGGAGCATTCTTTGAAGAGGTTAAAGGGGTTATTCAGGAAAAAACTTATTTTTATATATCAACTGGCTCCAGAAAGTTAAACAGATTTGTAAATTACTTCTATTAAAAAATCTTAATCCTTTCAGTACTTATGAGCTTCTGAAGTTAAGGTTGTTCTTTTCTGTCTAAGTGCTCTCTGATGACACGTGTCTCGGGAACTGCACAGAGTAGAAGAGGTTTGCTATGGGGATTTACTTCTAAACTGGGCGTTTCCTGAGACATGTGTCACCAGAGAGCACTTAGACAGAAAAGAACAACCTTAACTTCAGAAGCTCATAAGTACTGGAAGGATTAAGATTTTTTTATAGAAGTAATTTACAAATCTGTTTAACTTTCTGGAGCCAGTTGAGATATATATATATATATAAGTTTTTTCCTGGAACACCCCTTTAAATAGTCGCCCAATACCGCTGAAGTTGGATGCTTTGTATTTCGTATGGGGTCCTTGGCATATGATACCTCTTATCTTTGGTGTGATCTTTGGAGGGGATATTGTATGTAACTTGGTATTTCCAGACTTCTTTACTGAATTCTGAAAAGAGCCAAACTGTATCAAAAAAGGAAAAAATCAGAATTATTTTTGCACAGTCCACATCTTGATCCTGTGCGATCTGCAGTATTCAGCACATCAGGTTTCATGTTCTTCGAATAATGTATAGCAGTGCTTCCCAACCAGTGTGCCTCCAGCTGTTGCAAAACTACAACTCCCAGCATGGCCGGACAGCCGAAGGCACACTGGTTGGGAAATACTGCCTTAGTGAGTGGCCGAAGGCTGTCCAGCCATGCTGGGAGTTGTAGTTTTGCAACAGCTGGAGGCACACTGGTTGGGAAACACTGATGTATAGTCTGGGGCAGCGCTAGCTGAAACACATCCTTATATGCCAGTGTTTCAACTGCTGGAGCAACACTGCCATAATAAGTGGTCGAAAGCTGTCTGGGTATGCTGGGAGTTGTAGTTATGCAACAGCTGGCGGCACCCTGGTTGGGAAACACTGCCGTAGTGAGTGTCCGAAGGCTGTCCGGGCATGCTGGGGGTTGTAGTTTTGCAACAGCTGGAGGCACCCTGGTTGGGAAACACTGCTGTAGTGAGTGTCCGAAGGCTGTCCGGGCATGCTGGGGGTTGTAGTTTTGCAACAGCTGAAGGCACACTGGTTGGGGAACACTGCCGTTAGTGAGTGCAGAGCGCTCCCAAGGGGAAGAACTTCTCACTCCTTCAAGAACAACCTTAACCATCTGCAGGGGCTGAAGTTGCCGCATTCTGCACAGATTCATCAGCAGCTGGAAGAGGTTTAGGGCTAAAAGGATTAGCTGAGAGAATCAAATACCTCAGATCTGCAGAAATAGAAGAGTTAGTTAAGTGTGAAGAGTCTAATTAAATTCACATTTTACTGCAAATAAACTCATCACAGCTGCTGAACGACGGACCCTGCCCTCCCCGGGGATTCTGAGCCCATCCTATTCTTCCTGTTTGATTCTAGAGAACCCCGCTGAAGTATGTTTTCCTGCTATTTCTATAGCTCCAGCATATTCTGTAGCGCAGTACAGAGAGCGTATCCAATCCTATCAATGGAATTTCTCTATTTCGGGGATAGGCACCCCCACGTGTATTATCCATCATTCATGAAAACCTTTCTAGATGTTTCTAGAGCACAGAACCCCCAGAAAAATCTATGAGAACATGGAAAGAACATGCAAACTCCATGTAGACATTCTCTTTATCAGAATTAAAGGGGCTACTCCGGAGGGGAAAAAAAAGTTTTTAAATCAACTGGTGCCAGAAAGTTATACAGATTTGTAAATTACTGCTGTGGTGACCCAGTACAGGAGTTGTCCTGTCAGGTAAACATTGTCTCAGGTGCTGCACTGAAATGCACTACAAATTATTGCCTGATGATTTATAATGTGTTTGTTACATTGCCTTTTAATACATGTTAAGTGTCTTTAAGGAATGATGATGCAGGGTAAACCATGTGATAGTGATGCCCAATGGGAGGCCCCTTAGCTTAGTCCTTATGGTGTAGGGGGGGGGAGGAGCTAGTCAGTGGAGCTTAGAGTGTTCTTAGAGCTGAGATATAGTGTGGAGAGGAGTCAGAAGGAGAGCTGAGGTAATTCAGGGAAGCCTAAAGAAAATCTTCAAGTGAACCACCACCATTCTGTTAGTGTTCCCCGCCCAGGAGCGGTTGGAAATTCCTAGCTGTGGGCACAGGCAAGTCGATGGGCCACACAGTGCTAGTCCGGGATAGATACAGTAGAAAGTTTCAGGCAGCTGGATCCCAAGGTCTAGTTCATACTTTGTAGCTTTAATTGGACATTATCAGAACCCAACTAAGCGTGGGGTGTCTTAAAAGTCACAAGTCTAAAGACCCAAGTTTAAAGTATTTAGTATCTAAGTCTGTCAAGTCCAGTGCGTGCACAGCAACTACAAGTCCCAGTAAGGCAACAGGCTCCCAAGGGTTACTCTGCATCTCATCTATTCTGAGACATTCCTGTCTCCCTGCATCTGTGGCCATTATTGTCCCCAACGCTTGACCCAGGAGAATTGTCTTAACCTTGGAACATGGTGGTTAACGTTACCCTGGCATCATGAACTGTCCATTATATCATTCACACCATAGGCACCACACCGATATTTGAAAATCTTAATCCTTCCAGTACTTATCAGCTGCTGTATGCTCCAGAGGAAGTTGTGTAGTTCTTTCCAGTCTGACCACACTGCTCTTTGCTGCCACCACTGTTCATGTCAGCAACTGACAGAAATAGGAGAGGTTTGCTATGAAGATCTTCTCATACGCTGATCAGTTCCTGACACAGACAGAGGTGGCAGCAGAGAGCACTGTGGTCAGACTGGAAATAACTTTCTCTGGAGCATACAGCAGCTGATAAGTACTGGAAGGATTAAGATTTTTATATCGAAGTAATTTACAAATCTGTATAACTTTCTGACACCAGTTTATATGTAGGCCTTTAATTTATCTTGAATTTTCCTAATTGGTTGGACCCATTTTGGAAAGGAAATGTAGATTTAAAATCAAATTGTGTTGCCAAAGTAAAAAAAAATACATATATATATATATATATATATATATCTTATCTGGTTTGACCCAAAGTATTCTCCATTGTACAAAACTTAGGTCTTCAGTAAGAAATGGACACTTAGCGGTGCTATGACCGGTCTGATTCCGGCATTACCTATTATTAACCATACCTGTTATTAAGCATCAAAACGAAGGGAATCACGTCTCTTTCTCATCAGGATTTGTACAACTTCCTGATATTTCTGAGCTGCTGCAAATTAACACTGATTCCCTCATTATTGAGCTTTGCCGGCTCATTTGCATGGCCCATTTACATAGCGTCGTATGCCGTGTTTAGTGATAAATATTCATAAACGTGTTTCTGTGCATTTTTTATGGGTAAAGGTCATGTTGTAACAAATTGTATCCTGTATCCGCACTCGGCGTTTGCCAAGGCGCCGGCTGCACGAGGCGTTTGTCATAGTGTTTAATGTCAAGTGGAGTTCTACAGGTAAAATACGAGTAACCGGGCGAAAAAAAAGATTACAATATTAGGAGAAAATTCTCTACTGGACGGTTACGATATGTTCATAACAATGTGGCATGAGTACAAAAATAGTTGTTTTAGGGTTTTCTTTGGGGAAAGAATTGAAAATGGCGCATACATGTTATATATATATATATATATATATATATATATATATATATATATACTGCTCAAAAAAATAAAGGGAACACTAAGATAACACGTGCTAGATCTGAATGGATGAACTAATCGTATGAAATACTTTCCTCTTTACATAGTTGAATGCGCTGACAACAAAATCACACAAAAATTATCAATGGAAATCAAATGTATCAACCCATGGAGGTCTGGATATGGAGTCACACTCAAAATCACAGTGGAAAACCCCACTACAGGCTGATCCAACTTTATGTAATGTCCTTAAAACAAGTCCCAATGAGGCTCAGTAGTGTGTGTGGCCTCCACGTGCCCGTATGACCTCCCTACAACGCTTGGGCATGCTCCTGATGAGGTGGCGGATGGTCTCCTGAGGGATGTCCTCCCAGACCTGGACTAAAGCATCCGCCAACTCCTGGACAGTCTGTGGTGCAATGTGGCGTTGGTGGATGGAGCGAGACATGATCAATCGGATTTGGGTCTGGGGAACGGGCGGGCCAGTCCATAGCATCAATGCCTTCCTCTTGCAGGAACTGCTGACACACTCCAGCCACATGAGGTCTAGCATTGTCTTGCATTAGGAGGAACCCAGGGCCAACCGCACCAGCATATGGTCTCACAAGGGGTCTGTGGATCTCATCTCGGTACCTAATGGCAGTCAGGCTACCTCTGGCAAGCACATGGAGGGCTGTACGGCCCCCCAAAGAAATGCCACCCCATAACATTACTGACCCACCGCCAAACCGGTAATGCTGGAAGATGTTGCAGGCCGCAGAACGTTCTCCACGGCATGTCCAGACTCTGTCACGTCTGTCACGTGCTCAGTGTGAACCTGCTTTCATCTGTGAAGAGCACAGGGCACCAGTGGCGAATTTGCCAATCTTGGCGTTCTCTGGAAAATGCCAAACATTCTGCACGGTGTTGGGCTGTAAGCACAACCCCCACTTGTGGATGTCGGACCCTCATGGAGTCTGTTTCTGATCATTTTAGTGGGCACATGCACATTTGTGGCCTGCTGGAGGTCATTTTGCAGGGCTCTGGCAGTGCTCCTTCTGCTCCTCATTGCACAAAGGCGGAGGTACCAGTCCTACTGCTGAGTTGTTGCCCTCCTACAGCCTCCTCCACGTATTCTGATATACTGACCTGTCTCCTGGTAGCGCCTCCATGCTCTGGACACTACGCTGACAGACACAGCAAACCTTCTTGCCACAGCTCGCATTGATGCCACCCTGGATGAGCTGCACTGCCTGAGCCACTTGTGTGGGTTGTAGACTCCATCTCATGCTACCACTAGAGTGAAAGCACCGCCAGCATTCAAAAGTGACCAAAACATCAGCCAGGAAGCATAGGAACCGAGAAGCGGTCTGTGGTCACCACCTGCAGAACCACTCCTTTATTGGGGGTGTCTATCTAAATGCCTATAATTTCCACCTGAACAACATCATGTGAAATTGATTGTCAATCAGTGTTCTTCCTGAGTGGACAGTGTGATTTCACAGAAGTGTCATTGACTTGGAGTTACATCGTGTTGGTTAAGTGCTCCCTTTATTTTTTTGAGCAGTGTATATATAAATATAGATAGATAATTTTTTTTATATATATTTCTGTATATATGTGTACTTGGTGGAATAGTATTCCAAAAGGCAACCCTTGTGCCCAATGTAAATTGATGCATGCACCGTATTTCAAATTAAGTATGCACCATTTTTTGAGACATTTTTTTTTAACAAATGTGTAATTTTTTAAATATGATATCCAATGTCTAACTGTGTTTTTCAAACAATGTGTCTCCAGCTGTTGCAAAACTACAACTCCCAGCATGCTGGGAGTTGTAGTTTTGCAACAGCTGGAGACGCACAGTTTGGATAAACACTGGTCCAATAAATTTTTTCAAATAACTGGTGCTAGAAGTTATACAGATTTGTAAATTATGTCTGTATAAAAATCTTAATCCCTCCCCTACTTATCAGCTGCTGTATGCTCCAGAGGAAGTTGTGTAGTTTTTTCCAGTCTGCCCACAGTACTCTCTGCTGACGTCTCTGTCCATGTCAGGAACTGTCCAGAGAAGGAGCAAATCCCCATGGCAAACCACCCTGCTCTGCACAAACGGAGGTGTCAGCAGAGAGCACAGTGGTCAGACTGGAAAGAACTACATAACTTCCTCTGTAGTATACAGCAGCTGATAAGTAATGAAAGGATTAAGATTTTTAAATAGAAAAAAATTACAAATCTGTATAAGTTTTTGGCACCAGCTTATCTGAAAAAAAAATTTCCTCCAAAATACCTTTATAAAGGCCAAAAGATATTCTGCATTGTACTTGTTTTTTTTATTTTGCAACCATAAAAAAGCAGCAGAATGAATAAAGCGAGTGCCGCTGAAATTTCGTAGTGTGCGCTGTATAGCGAAATCCCATTGACTACAATGCTGCATCTGATTTTTCGAAGCAGTCATTTCTATGCAGAATTACATTTGGAAATTCAGTAGTGTGAACCTAGCCTTATATTTCTAATAAGAAATCATTACTTTTTTTGGCAGTTTTTTTATAGGCTAAAAACAGACCCAAAAGAGCCAAAACATATATATTGTGCGCACTTAGCCTAACTCAAGATTGTGCATTCACCCTTTAAGCTATGTTAACTTCCTCATTGGAATTCTGCACGGAGATTCCACTGCAGCAGAGTCCTGTTGAATTTAACAGGATTCTGCTGCGCACCAAATTCTGATTTTTGTGTCCGCAGAAAGAATTAACCTGTCCATTCTTTCTGCGGACTCCGACTTGTGAACATAGCCTTACTTGTTCACTTGTGAGATCTTAAAGGAGAAGTACCAAGGGAAAAAACACATCCTCTATACAAAATATAGGGGGTAAGTTTTAGATTGCGGCAGGTCTGATTACTGGGAACCCCTGCTATGTCCTGTACTAGGCCCCAGCACTCCCTAGGAGGGGCGCATCACTACCCCCGCATGAAGCGGGGGGGCGCTACGCCCCCTTCATATATCTCTATGTGAGTGCTAAAGATAGCAGAACGTCCCTCCAATAGAGATATACGTAAGAGGCGTGGCCGTCCCTGCTTCGCGCAGGGGTCGTGAAGGGCACTCCTGGGGAGAATTGGGGTCCCGGCGGTCAGACCCCACAGCGATCTACTACTTATCCGATATCCTTTGGATTGGGGGATACGTTTTTCCCCATTATATATCTCCTCTAATTCCTGTATTTTCTTGTAATATGACCTTATTTATGCGAATTTCTTAACTACCGCCATGCATTTTTCATACTAATAAGCCCATGTCATCGCGGGGCTCATTCTGTCTGTATGGTTTGACTTTCCTCCGGCTGGATGGATTACACAAGAGGTCAAATCTTCCTTTTTTCCTCTATATTTCTGATCCAGCTGATATGAAATAAAGATTTATTTCAGGAAGGAGAAATCTATTTAGAGATAAACTGTTTTGCTTGCAGCCGTAACAATGGAGCGAGGCGCTCACTGAATTGGCCCCCAGCAGCTCCATAAATCTGAAGCATCACCGTCCTTCCCCGAGCGAGATGCAATAACACCGTCTCAGCTGGTGGTTGTTTTGAAGCTTGGAGCTGACTAGTTCCAGATTTACATTTTCATTGCGTTGGGTCGTTGCTCCTTTTATCTCTTCTGCCTCTGTCCTTTTCAATTAGAGTTGCGATAAACGAGGAAAGGGAGCCCTTTTACACGCGCACACGTCTGCAGTGCTGCGGATCGCACTATGAAGAACCGCGCTCGGATTGGAATTATTGCCCACATATGGTCCAATATATAGAACAGAGCGGGCTAACAAACAGATCTGCCAGTGCTGGGTGGCGTGTTTACCAGCCCCACGTAAATACTTTGTCTCAGGGGAGTTTTTAGGACTCATCGCAGTGATCCTACTAGAAGCACTCTGACTCTTTTTTTCTTTATTATTGCCTATATTATGCACACTTATTTTCCTTAGCCAACAGTGCCATTTGTTTTATTCCAGCGCAGCTCCAGCTATGTTTTTTATTACTCTAATTTCGGTCATGTGATCACCCGTCTGACTCTCCAAATCTTCCAATGCCTAATGGTGACAACAGGATGTCAGACTCTGACTTCCTGTTGACTTCAGAACACACACAAAAAAAGAAAAGGAAGCGCGCCGCCTAGTGTAGTATGTCAAACAATTTGTAATAAATGATAAATGGATTTGCAGTCACCATGTGGGGTTGTGCTGAGAGCACAACACCTCAGAAGACGTCTGGTTTAAATGTAATGGTCGCATAGATCTGCAGCCGTGGCTTGTCCGGTGTCAGCAGCGCTGATCCGGTAGGAAAATGCTCCGAAAAGTAAACAAAATTCAAGCTTCCAGGCGCTGATCTGATGGAGTAAGTTGGAGCGGACACAGGATTATTGTCCTAAAAACAGGTTTATTTGCACAGAAGCAACGCGTTTCCGCTCCGTAATGGACCCTTCGTCAGGCAGGTGCAGAATGCACCTGCCTGACGAAGGGTCCATTACGGACCGGAAACGCGTTGCTTCTGTGCAAATAAACCTGTTTTTAGGACACTAATCCTGTGTCTGCACCAACTTACTCCATCAGATCAGCACCTAGAAGCTTGAATTTTGTTTACTTTTCGGAGCATGTTGACTTCAGAAAGACATCATCATCTACCGGATAGCCTCCAGCTAGCTTCCAGACCCCTATGGCAGTGTCTCCCAACCAACGTGCCTTTAGCTGTTGCGAAACTACGACTACAACTCCCTCAATGAGTTCATCGCAGGGTTTCCAGTGGACAAAAGGGGTTGTCCGTTCTCCAGTCAACCCTGCGGGTGCAGCAATCTTCTCTGACTATAGCATCTACAAGGTAAACTGCTGGAAACGAAGCAATGTGGGGGAAAAGGTTCACTCGTTGGGAAACACTGACGTAGAGTATGGCCAATCTGAACAATTGCAATGGCCAAGGCTCCATTTTGGCCTACCAATGCAGTAATGTGGGTTCTGTAATGCAGTCTACATTTCCCATGAATCCTTTGGTTTTTGCTTGGGTGTTTGATCACTGCACCTGGTCATCTCATCATGCTGCTAGTGCCGGAGATCACCCAAGTGAACTTATTGGACTCATAAGGGCGATTTGTGTCAGTTCTTACTATTAAAGGGGTACTCCACTGGAAAACATTTGCTTTTTTAAATCAACTGGTTCCAGAAAGTTATACAGATTTGTAAATTACTTCTATTTTAAAATCTTAATCCTTTCAGTACTCATCAGCTTCTGTACCCTCCAGAGGAAGTTCTTTTCTTTTTTGAATTTCCTTTCTGTCTGACCACAGTGCTCTCTGCTGACACCTCTGTCCATGTCAGGAACTGTCCAGAGCAGGAGAGGTTTGCTATGGGGATTGGCTCCTACTCTGGCTGTTCCAAAATTGTGGTAAAAATTACACAACGTTGTGCAGAAGAAAAGTTGATCAGTTGCCCATAGCAACCAATCAGATTGTGTCTTTCATTTTAAAAATAGAAGAAGCGATCTGATTGGTTGCTATGGGCAACTTTTCCTCTGCACAAGTTTAGTAAATCTTCTCCATTGTTCTTCAGTTTTTGTTTTTTACTTCTGGTTCTTTATAAGGATTTGTTGGTATCTCTGTACACAGCTTACATTGTATATGATTTCATGATTTATTTAAGGCTGCCATGTAAAATCTGTGGTCAGCATGCTGCATTATTTGTATTGCCTTCTACTTGAAAACAATAAAAAAAATTGATAAAAATTAAAAATTACACGTTTTTGCCATATTTTGCACAATTGAGGTACAATCTCCATTTTTGCCATGATTTGGGGAATAGCAGCATCAATATACAGATAGAGCTGGGAGGGGAGGTGTATAACTACTATATATCCTGATCCCATAGAGATAGAGCTGGGAGAGGAGGTGTATAACTACTATGTATCCTGATCCCATAGAGATAACAGCAGCAGTATACAGATAGAGCTGGAGAGGAGGTGTATAGCTACTATATATATCCTGATCCCATAGAGATAGCAGCAGCAGTATACAGATAGAGCTGGAGAGGAGGTGTATAACTTCTATATATCCTGATCCCATAGTGATAGTAGCAGTATACAGATAGAGCTGGGAGAGGAGGTGTATAACTACTATGTATTCTGATCCCATAGAGATAGTAGCGGTATACAGATAGAGCCGGGAGAGGAGGTGTATAACTACTATGTATTCTGATCCCATAGAGATAGCAGCAGCAGTATACAGATAGAGCTGGAGAGGAGGTGTATAACTCCTATATACTGATCCTATCAAGATAGCAGATGGGGTCTGGGAGCAAGTAGGAGGGATCTGGTAGGAGATGATGTCATCTTGTAGTCCACAGGAAATAAAAGTCTGACATTATGTTGTAACTATTAGGCACTGGAACATTTGGAGAGTCGGATTTGTGATCACATGACCAAAATAGAGTAATAAAACACATGGACATGTGGCCTAAGTGTAGGTAATAAAACAAACCCAGAGTGCTTCTTTAATGTACTAGGTTTGTGGTGGACCACCGATGTATGGCAGGACCATGGGTGTAGCGGTGTGAGTGGTGGGATCAGTTGGAATTATCTTCACAGCTAAGGCCAGATTTCCCAGAGAGGTGGCCAAGACCCAGAAGGACCTTGCAGCTTGCTGGACCAATATACTTGTAATTAACTTAACTTGTAATTGGACTTGACTTGACTATATGCAGGACTTGACTAGTTTCAGTGACAGCAGACATAGACTTGAGACTTACTGGAATGACTGTAGCTTTTGGGGTCTTCCAGATGCTGATCACTTGCACTGAGATCTCTGGTGGTTGCTGTGCTCAGTAAAGACTGAACTCAAAGAAAAGAGAGCGAATTGTAATGGCCGCCCCTTTATATAGTGGGGGGCTGGACTAAAGCCCATTGGTCAAGCTGCGGGTCATAGGTTAAGCTGGTGCTCTCTGGGAGAACATGTGACAACAAATGTGACTGCATAACATATGACAATCTCACAGTTCCTTGAGACCTCGCACAGCAACTCTGCTCTATCTATACATTAGGAGACTGTCTAGGAATTAAAGTGATACACACAACATTATGGAAGAACAGGGGGAGACCATGCAGGGGAGCCCCCTTGTCACTGAGGGTCTCAACCTGACCATGTACTGTATTGGGACATCACAAGTCGATCCATAGTTTATCAGCAAGTGATGGGAATACCCGATCCAGCCTGTTCAGTCCGCAGATGATAATCCACAGTGGGCACTGCTATATACCCTCAACTATCAGACATGTTTATCCCTTATGTATTTTCAAACTCTTTATATAAACAAATATGTTCTTACTCACTAGGGGCACGCAGAGATCTTGACAATGGTGATAATTTTTAATTACAAAGTATATTAGAAGTTGCTGAACATTTTAATATTCAGTGAATAAGCCAAGAAGCTGTGTATTAGACCTTTATACATTTTAGTAGTGTACTATACATAGTGGTATTGTCTCCTCACCTATGGGGCGTTATGGTGAATTTATGAGTCCCCCTCATTACTGACACCTGTATACTTTGTGTCTGAACAGATGACGGCCACGGCTCAGCAGACTGCTAAGGCCCAGCCAGTCCACCACCCGGCATCCTCTGCGGCAGCGAACCCTGTCCCTGGTGCACCGATTGACCCTCAGGCTCAGCTGGAAGCTGACAAGCGTGCTGTCTACAGGTACTTGAAAGAGCTTCTTGCAAACTCTGTAAAATGCTAATGTGCAGCTCCATAGTGATGTGCCAAGGTACAGTGTGATTTCAGCCTCGGGCTAACTTGTCAGCATGATTCTTGTGTTAGGAGAACTTGTCATTGCATCTTTCTTTCTTTTCATTTTCTCAACAACATGACTTTAAAATGGGATTAAAGACAAACCTCATATCAGCTAATGTGGTGGGTGCCGATGGCAGGGCTCCTGACAGGAGAGGCGGCTGGGAAGACCTGCACCCGCGTTCCACAGGGCTGACACTTCCCACCATGTTGCTGGTGAATTTTTCATTTGCAGTGTTAGATGTTTTTTATATGTATTTATTTGTTTATATCTCTGCAACAGCGCACGGGGGGGTGGGGGGGGGGGGGGAAGATTGCAGATGTGGGATCCCATCGCTGGTGCAGGCATCTTGTTCTTCTCTAGAGGGCACTCTGCGGGGGAGATTTATCAAAACCTATGTAGAGAAAGAGTGGTGCAGTTGCTCATAGCAACCAATCAGATTCCTTCTTTCAATTTTAAAGATGCCTGTGAAAAATCATAGAAATGATCTGATTAGTTTTTATGGGCAACTGCACCACTTTTCCTTTACACAGATTTTGATAAATCTCCCCCTTTATGTCTACTAAGTGTCCTTCCATAGTACTGCGAGGTGGAGGCGGGTGGTTCAATATCTTGTTTGGCTCATCCCCTCGTAAGACAGCCATATACCTATCACCTAAACAAAGCAATCCTCGTGTTCTCACTAAAAATGTGCACGCTCAAATGGGAGTGAGTTCTCAATGGAGGGCATTGTGTCCTTTGAAATCAAAAGAATCAGACAGTGAAATTTAACATGTGTGGTAGCCACAAAGCACTAACTCCGACCAGAGGTCAACAAAAAAATTAGTGTGTTGCAGAAAGGTCCTTGTCCAGCCTTCTCCTCGATGGCATAGATGATAAACCCCCTGTTAGAGGTGAAGACCTTAAATGGGCACTGTCATATAAAAATTATGTTTTGCATATGATACAGCAGGTAAAATAAATAAGATTTGTATTTTACTCCCTGTAAAAGAAATGTCTTTTAATGTCACTTTCACGGCCACTAGGGGTCTCCTTTCCGGTCCAGACTGCATTCCTTCTGCTCAATAGCACAGACTTTGGTCTCCTGCTGGATTGTCAGGAGACCAAATTATAAAATGGCAGATCAGGAAATCAGAAAAATATTGGCAAAAAACATGCAATGCTAAGGTGTTCCGTAGGGTAGAATATCTGCAGGACGTCATTACATTTTAGCAGAAAAATGTATCTGCACTGTAGTAATGTACTTACCACTAGGCCAACAAGGCCAAGGCCCAGGACAGCAGTTTAATTGGGATGGCAGAAATGCCACCCCATGATACACCACTGCTCCCGGGAACATCCACCGTCACGCGGGCGCCAATCATATCTCGCCAATGTAGGAAGAAGTGCAGGCCCGCAATGCCTGCTGGAAGGTATGTGGAGGCAGCACAAAACCAAAATACACCACTGCTGCCCTGGGAAATCTGCACCAGAAATGAGCACAATAATAAGCGGCCAGATCAGAAAGAGAATGATGAGGAAGTGAGATGTGTCAGATGTCACGGAAGGAATAGTCAGTAGGTCTCATAGCACCAAGGACTTGTAATAATATTATACACTAAAGGTCCTCTTTATAGGAGCCCACTGAACTTTCATAATGAATCTTCCCCGTATGAACATTGGACCCATGACCACGGAGTGCACAATAAACTCACCTGATCAGTTTTCTCTCGGCATTTCAGTGCAAATCTACATTTAACGGGAAAATACAGTAATGTGAATGAATTGGAGCAAAGCCTGGTCTTCTTATTGGGGCCAGGAGCTTACTGCCAACCTTGTGGGATTTTCTCATGTAATAGTGTGATGGAGGGAATTATCCAGAGAAAGTGGATCTTCTAGACAGAAACATGTCCTGGTCAGATGGATCCAGATCTCTGTGGAGAAACATGGCCTGGCCAGATGGATCAAGATCTCTTTGGAGAAACATGGTCTGGTCAGATGGATCCAGATCTCTGTGGAGAAACATGGCCCGGTCAGATGGATCCAGATCTCTGTGGAGAAACATGGCCTGGTCATATGGATCCAGATCTCTATAGAGAAACATGGCCTGGTCAGATGGATCCAGATCTCTGTGGAGAAACATGGCCTGGTCATATGGATCCAGATCTCTATAGAGAAACATGGCCTGGTCAGCTGGATCCAGATCTCTGTGGAGAAACATGGCCTGGTCATATGGATCCAGATCTCTATAGAGAAACTTGGTCTGGTCAGATGGATCCAGATCTCTGTGGAGAAACATGGCCTGGTCAGATGGATCCAGATCTCTGTGGAGAAACTTGGTCTGGTCAGATGGATCCAGATCTCTGTGGAGAAACTTGGTCTGGTCAGATGGATCCAGATCTCTGTGGATAAAGATGGCCTGGTCAGATGGATCCAGATCTCTATATAGAAACATGGCCTGGTTAGATTGGTCCAGATCTCTGTGGATAAAGATGGCCTGGTCAGATGGATCCAGATCTCTGCGGTGCCATATTGATGGGAATTTGAAACAAGAAGTGTGAATCAACGAGCCCCTCTTGTCAGGTATAAATAATTCAGGCTAGTGGGGCGTGACGGTGGGGGAAATGTTTTCATGGTGTAAGCTGGCTCCTCTGATACCTGTGGATGGACATTTGCACTGTAGGGCTTATCTAACAATTGGGGCTAACCAAGTCAAGTGAAAAGGCGTGAAGTGATGGCCAAAAGATCTCTAAACTTTAATCTCACTGGAAAAAATGTAGCAAAACTGATGCAATGGAAATGTGGAGTATAGCAGCAAAAAGCAGGGAATCAAATTGCTTATTTCATAAACAAAAGTGCATGTGAAAAATTAGAGCTGGAATCTGATTGGTGGCTTTTCGGCAAGTGACAAGGCGGCATGAAATTACCCCACCGATTAGGAGTCTGGTCCTTTCCTGTCTCATGAAGATGTCGCCCTGCCATCGTCTGCTCAGAAGCTGAATACTAAGTCTATGCAGATTCCTCATGGCACCACCTGCTGTTACTGGAGGATGGAGAAAGACGGGGAGGATGGCTCTGTTTTATTCAATTTTTTTTTTTCCTTTTGCAGACTTTTTTTTTTTTTAATTAAAATTTCTTGCCTCTGGGTAGCATGACAGTTCAAAACCACAGTGGGGATTTTTCATTTCATGTCAATAAATTTAACAAGGCCCCATTCAATTCAAATTAACACACGGTCTCCGAGGCTTTCATGCTCCATGGTATCACCGCAGATAAAAAGGAAATCATTTTGTGGCCTAATTTGGACTTTTTTTGAACACCACAAATAAATGTAAATAAAATAAATGTCTTCATTCTCAAGCGGCGAAACCTTTCCGAACTGCCATGGAGAGACAGAAAATGAGTGTTTTGCAGAAGAAAAGGAAAAACTAAAAAACGGGAAGTGATTGTCAACGGGAAGTGATTGCACCGCGCAAGTCAACCTTTGGGTAGATGACGAACCTGGTGGCTTTGTCCCCCCAAGAGAAATATTATGCACAAAAGCGAGAAAATATGGGACATTTCTGAGTTACAAGATCATCTCCTTGAACAATAAACTGTCCTGGAGCCAGAGAGATGAAGCCGCCGACGATCTCAATGGAGACTTTCTCCATTCACAGCCATATCCAGTGCAAAACGAGCAAATCTATCCGTTTCGCTCTAGTCATTTGGACCCCAGCCGGCAGAGTATTCCAGGCACAGAATATACTGCAAGGTCATCTGAGCCTTTACTACGATCGTACATAAAATTAATACTAATTGGGTAGTAATAATGTATCGCCTTGTAAAATGGAATGTGAGCTTTTACAGGGTTTCATATAAGAAAGCCTCATTAATGGCGGTATAATTATGTCACAGCTGCCATGTGCTTCACTTATTTCATGGCCGCAACACACTGCCAGTTATGGCCGCTGCTAATATATAGGAAGTTTCTTAGAGGTTTGAAACTGTTATAGGATTTGCCAAATGGTAGCATTTATGGATGTAAGAAAAAAAAAAAACGAATACAAAGTTTGTCTTTTGCTTCTTTTTTATATCTATATACTCCAGAAATGGTATATATGGAGATATAATCTGTAACCGTCGCAATGTCATATTTAAAATTTACACATACTTTCAGGAAACTTTTCAGTATAAGCTGCACTGTGTGTTTACATGAGGAGTAGCACTATTTTGGCCATTACATAACTGGTATATTACATTTTTCACCAGTTTTTCCCAATGCAGGCTCAGTCTCTAAATGTCAGTTGTCCCTGAGTTAGTGGGTATAACCTAACTTCTATGCTATCTCCATACACTTCACAGTGTATCCTGCTCCCCTGTATCTCTATATCACCCCCTCAGAAGCAACAGCAGTATAAAGGACATAATAGAACAGTACTGTACAGTGTAAGCTGTGAATCCATCACTGGAATGAGATATGACACCGAGTAGAATCTGATCCCTTTATCTGCCTACGGCTAGGTTTCCATAAGGTTTTCTTTTTCTGGCATTTTTTTGAAAACTGCCACTACAGTTTTTGAGCCAAAGTCAGAAGTGGATCCAGTAGAAAGGAGAAGTAGAAGTCCTTCCTTTATATTTCCCATTCCTTTTGAATACATTTCTGACTTTGGCTCAAAAACTGCAGTGGCATTTTTCCAAAAACTGCCAGGAAAAAGACCTGCGTGGAAACCTAGCCTGAAGCAGAACGTGTAGCTTTTTTATAGAGTAATTTATGAGATTAGGAGAGGGGGGGGGGGGGGGGGGGATAGAAAAGGAGCCTTATAAGTGGAGAGAGAAGGATTTATTCTGATAAGATATATTTCAAAGTTTCTTAGTTTTGCTTGTACTATGATATTATGCAAAGTTTGTTGAATGTGTAGTGTAAAGGTCCTTTTACACAGGCCTGCTATTCCCAATAATCACCAATGAGCAAACACTCATTATTTGACCAACTGGGTCATTATTACTGTTATTGGTCGCACATTGTTTTGTCTAAACAGGGGATATGATGCATTTGAAGGCTGCACGATTGATTGAGCCTTGTAAAGCAAGATTAACGCTGGTTACCTGGTAAGTGTCAGCCCATCTAAAAGGCCCCTAAGTTCAAAGGGGTACTCCGGTGGAAAACTTATTTTTTTAAATCAACTGGTGCCAGAAAGTTAAACAGATTTGTAAATTACTTCTATAAAAAAATCTTAATCCTTCCAGTACTTATTAGCTGCTGAATACTACAAAGGATATGGTTTTCTTTTTGGAACACAGAGCTCTCTGCTGACATCATGACCACAGTGCTCTCTGCTGACACCTCTGTCCATTTTAAGAGCTGTCCAGAGTAGGAGAAAATCCCCATAGAAAACATATGCTGCTCTGGACAGTTCCTAAAATGGACAGAGATGTCAGCAGAGAGTACTGTGGTCATGATGTCAGAAGAGAGCTCTGTGTTCCAAAAAGAAAACCATTTCCTCTGTAGTATTCAGCAGCTAATAAGTACTGGAAGGATTAAGATTTTTTAATAGAAGTAATTTACAAATATGTTTAACTTTCTGGCACCAGTTGATTTAAAAAAAAAAAATTCCACAGGAGTACCCCTTTAACATTCAGTGTCTTAATATATCTTTATAGAGCTCCAAATCCTCTATATCAGTGGTCTCCAACTGTGGACTGCCCTATGTAGCCTGAGCTTCTGTGATACATCTGGCTCATTCTTAGACTGTGTAGACTGAGTTTACAGAGTACATCTGCCCTAGTGCCTATGAGAGGGTTCAGCAGAGGCTAAAGGGGTTATCCAGGAAAAGAAAAAAACAACAGAGCTAATTTCTTCTAAAAACAGCACTACACCTGTGCTCGGGTTGTGTGTGGTATTCCAGCTTAGTTCCATTGCCTGGTCTTCCTACCTGAACTTTGTTTCGTCTTTATATCTTGTCCTCCTATCCTGTCCTCATATTCTCACCTCCTATCCTGATCTAATATCCTGACCTCATATCTCGTTCTCATAACCCATCCTCATGTCCCATCCCCATCCCTCATGTCCCATCCCCAGCACTATCTCTTCTCTGCACCTGTTGGCCGGACAGTCGGCAGGATGTTTAATTAAGAGTCCTGGGCAATCTCTGCAGCCCAAGAGTAAAGTGATGTACCGGAAATCCAATAGAATTGCGTAAGGGGGGTGGCTTAAGGTAAATGTAATTGTAAATATAATTTTTAGTTGACATAGAAGTAAAATGTACAGATAAAAATATTATATACTGTACATATATATGTGTATATATATATATAATGTGTAGTATATACAAAAAATAAGGTTGCAGCAGCACTCTTAGTGCACTTTTTGATCAAAACTTGTCCCACATCCACCACGCGGAGGTGGCCTCATTTCGGATGGGACCCTAACACTCAATAACTCACCTCTGCTGGGCATATAGCCTCTAACTGGGTGACATGCTGGATCCACTATCAATTTAAAAAACCTCCTGTGAAACAGGGAGGGGTGCATGGCTACAGAGGGTGCCGCTCCCCCTAAATTGCACAGCAAAAAGAAAAATAGCCAGCACAACTACCTAATAATACACGGGTGCACGCTGCTGTAGCAAATACAAAAAAGAAGGTTGCAGCAGCAGCACTTTTGGTCAAAAAATGGAGGCTCCTAGCACACTTTTGATCAGAACGTGTCCCCCATCCATCATGCGGAGGTGGCCTCATTTCGGATAGGACCTATATAGATATATATATATATATATATATATAGATACATATATATATATATATATATATATATATATATATATATATACATATACGAAGAGATAAAGGTGGTAAATAGACCTCACCTAATTGAGCTTAAGGGAATAAGTGAAATTTCGGGGGGCATCCAGGGACATAATTTCCTGTGAATTTATAAATGTAATGATCGATAATCGTTCATCCTCTGAGAGATGATACATAGAGGAGTTGGGGTGCACCAGGGGTGATAACAGGGGTTCATGAGCCCCTCTTGCTTTGGCCTCTTATGACCCTTTTTTTATTTTGTTCACTGGAAATAAAATTGGAGAGGAAATACATAGAGGAAGCATTATATGTGGCGGAGCCTCTGGCTCTCATTTGCGGTGCTGGCTCGCAGGCAGAGCGGTGCTGAATGCGCTCAATTAGGCCATTAGAGAGATGCATTCCTCTTTATTAGCCTGTGTCAAATCCTTTTTATTAGTGGCTGCAAACGACCCTCCGTCTGCAGTGAAATGTCATGCCGGTTCAGCCCTTTTATTTGTTCTGCGCTGACGAAGATCAAACTCGCCCTAGAAATAGAGCAGAAAGGGAGAGAATTATTTACCTTATGAATCCTGTGCCTCATTAACCCTTTCCACGGACTTGTTTTTTCCAGTTACCATTATTATTATTTGTAATGCAAAATGGTCATGCTGTCCGGGCATGTTGGGAGTTCCAGTTTTGCAACAGCTGGGGGCTCCCTGTTTTGGAAAAATTGGCCAGGATCTAAATCAGAGTTGCAAAACTACAACTCCCAGCATGCCCGGACAGCCAACGGCTGACCGGGCATGTTGGGAGTTGTAGTTTTGCAACAGCTGGAGGCACCCTGGTTGGGAAGCACTGGCCAGGAGGAAGCAGCTTTTGGTTGTCAGGGCATGCTGGGAGTTGTAGTTTTGCAACAGCTGGAGGCACCCTGGTTGGGAAGCACTGGCCAGGAGGAAGCAGCTTTTGGTTGTCCGGGCATGCTGGGAGTTGTAGTTTTGCAACAGCTGGAGGCACCCTGGTTGGGAAGCACTGGCCAGGAGGAAGCAGCTTTTGGTTGTCCGGGCATGCTGGGAGTTGTAGTTTTGCAACAGCTGGAGGCACCCTGGTTGGGAAGCACTGGCCAGGAGGAAGCAGCTTTTGGTTGTCTGGGCATGCTGGGAGTTGTAGTTTTGCAACAGCTGGAGGCACCCTGGTTGGGAAGCACTGGCCAGGAGGAAGCAGCTTTTGGTTGTCTGGGCATGCTGGGAGTTGTAATTTTGCAACAGCTGGAGGCACCCTGGTTGGGAAGCACTGGCCAGGAGGAAGCAGCTTTTGGTTGTCCGGGTATGCTGGGAGTTGTAGTTTTGCAACAGCTGGGGGTACCTTGGTTGGGAAACACTGGTCAGATGGAAGAAACCTTTGGCTGTCTGGGCATTCTGGGTGTTGTAGTTTTGCAAAAACTAGGGGCACCCTAGTTGAGAAACACTGGCCAAGAGGAAGCAGTCTTAGGCTTTCCGAGCATGCTGGGAGTTGTAGTTTTTCAACAGCTGGGGGCACACTTGTTGGAAAACACTGGCGTAAATGATCCTGTTATCGAGCGCCAATTTAACTTGCCATATAGTTGTCCGGCTATGTAAAAGGACCCTAAGAAATGGCTAGCTGTATGCAGAACATAATTTTGTGCATACTGTAATTTTTCATCAATAGCTAGGAAGCTAAGAAAGAGGAAGAATAAAATACAGTATAACCAGGACAGGCAATGGCTTTTATTGGCCCATGTAAGTCGTCATCTGTAGCGGTCCAAGCCCAGGGCCTGTACATAGACACGGTGAAACCTATAGGTGAAACCTATACCCCACAACAAGGGATAATTGCCATGATAAAGGGGCAAATAAATACAGGGGTGCTTCAAGTTACAATATAAATCGCTTCCAGGACGACCAATGTATGTTGAGACCATAACTCTATGGAAACCTGGTAATTGGTTCTGCAACCCCAAAATATCACCCAAAAATTGTAAAAAGTGAGGATTAAAGAAAAATAAGTAGATAACTAATATAGATAAAGCAAATCCTTCCATATAAAAGAAATAAAGATCTGCTGGGAGCTGTAATCACTGTCTATGTAGAGGACAGGAGCTTCTTCAGGGACCTGTACAGTGCACAGTGTCCTAAAAAAGTAACATGGAGCCGCCCTCACCTGGTGTCCAAAGGAGCATATAACCCTGGTACAGGTAAAGAGTACAGAACGTGTAATACCTCCCTGTGCTGTAGGGGGTGCTACCAGACACCAGTCAGTGCATATACTTCAGTAATACAGGTAAAGAGTATAGAACATGTAATACATCATTGTACTGTAGGGGACGCTACCAGACACCAGTCAGTGCATTCACTTCAGTAATACAGGTAAAGAGTAGTACAGAACATGTAATACCTCCCTGTACTGTAGGGGGCGCTACCAGACACCAGTCAGTGCATGCACTTCAGTAATACAGGTAAAGAGTAGTACAGAACATGTAATACCTCCCTGTACTGTAGGGGACACTACCAGACAGCAGTTAGTGCATACACTTCAGTAATACAGGTAAAGAGTAGTACAGAACATGTAATACATCCCTGTACTGTAGGGGGCGCTACCAGACACACCAGTCAGTGCATACATTTCAGTAATACAGGTGTTTTGCCAGTGAATGCCCATTCTGATTGGTCAGTTCTTCCAGCCATTGGCATGTTTCACAGATCTGGACTGTCCGTACATTGTATGTTGAGTCTGGTTTCACGTTACAATGGTCCAGAAAAGAAAAAAAATATTTTAACCTGGGTCTATGCGTTATATATGCTGGGAGTTGTAGTTTTACAACAGCTGGAGGCACCCTGGTTGGGAAACACTGATTTAGATATTCAAACTCATCAGGGTTACTACTAAAGATGACACCAGAATATATAGAAATAATACTCACCCTAGCGATGAACTCCTCCCGCCTGGCTCGCCACTTACTACTATTCTATATCATTGTTGCCCGGGCTTTCCTTTGCCCAAAAATTAGTCCGATCAGCTGTGAAAGGGTGCGTTCACACTGAGGAATAGGAGAGGAATCCTCGCGTAAAAATTCCGCCGCAGAATTTGTTTTTTTTCCGCGTGGAATATAGGAGGAAACTGTTTTTTTTTTCTTTTGTTTTTTTTCCGGAACTACAACCACCAGTTGGAATTTCCCTTTTTATTTATTTATTTATTTTTGTGCGGAAACTATTTCAAGTGGAAAATTTTTTCCCATTGACTTCAATGGACTTCTGCTCGCGTGTTCCTCAAGAAAAATGAACATGTTCTTTCTTCTAGCAGATCGGAATTCCATGGCGGAATTTCGCGAGCGGAATTTCCGCAGCATGAACAGTGCAGAGTAAAATACAATGAAGTCAATGGCAAAGCAGATGTTAATTATTTCTAAGCGGAGAATTCAGGAGGAATCGCTCGAATAAATTCCTCTTGAATTCCTCAGTGTGAACGCGCCCTTATAAACCAAGGCTGGCGGCCCATTCATCACTAACCATCACTCCCCCCCCCCCTCCTTCACTTTTCATCCCTTTATTAAATAGTTGGCATGGAATTCGCCAAGGTTAAAGGATTACACCTTTCCCCCATCCCAGTCTCGCAATTTAATACTCTCCCGAAATTTGTGCATAGGCCGGGGGGGGGATGGGGGCGCTCGCCACTGAACTCCCACCACCTGGCACCGCTGCTCGTATTATTAGTTCCTGGTAATTTAGTGCCCTTGCACTGGGTCGATTTGTGCCTTTTCATTTCTAATTGATCTAGTGCCTGTTTAAATGGCAGGAGGCATCTGTTGAGAGTTGGAAGGTTCATAAGGCCCAATAATTCATAACACAGTCTGGAATTTGTCTTTCATATCCCAGGGCTAAGCCCCTGCAGGGCCGGCTAAATTACGGCAGGCAAGGCAGTGCTTTATATTCGCTATTCAGGACTCCGAGCCTTGCATTAAACTGGGATCAGCGCAGATTACTCTATAATATGATGCAGCATTAGAGCCTGCAAATCAGACCGTGCAAGCGTAATAACCCTTTCATCACCACTCAGGTCCTTCTTTATATTCGTTTTTATGTGTAAGTGCTGGAGCATTAGTGCAAGGGGGAAAAAACGGTTGTAATGACTACTATGGGACCATTCACACTACGTATTTTCCAGCTCTACTGCGGAAAATATAGTGCTGCAGACTCCCATTGCTTTCAGTGGGACTCTGCCGCATCATTCACACTACAGAATTTCCGCAGTGCGGAATGTGCTCGGAAATGCACTGCCGAGTGGTCCTACCTAGTGATCTCGGCTTTGAATATCTATCTTCTGTAGTGGGAGTGATCCCTAATATACAGTAATCCCTCAACTTACAATGGCCTCAACATACAATAGTTTCCCCATACAGTGATCTTTTCTGGGCCATTGCAACTTGAACATAGACTCAACATACAATGTACAGACAGTCCAGATCTGCGAAACCTGTCAATGGCCGGAAGAACCAACCAATCAGAACGGGCATTTCACTGGTAAAACCCCTGTATTACTGAAGTGCATGCACTGACTGGTGTCTGGTAGCGCCCCCTACAGTACATGGAGGTATTACATGTTCTGTACTACTCTTTACCTGTATTACTGAAGTGTATGCACTGACTGGTGTCTGGTAGCGCCCCCTACAGTACAGGGAGGTATTACATGTTCTGTACTACTCTTTACCTGTATTACTGAAGTGCATGCACTGACTGGTGTCTGGTAGCGCCCCCTACAGTACAGGGAGGTACTACATGTTCTGTACTACTCTTTACCTGTATTACTGAAGTGTATGCACCGAGTGGTGTCTGGTAGCGCCCCCTACAGTACAGGGAGGTATTACATGTTCTGTACTACTCTTTACCTGTATTACTGAAGTGTATGCACTGACTGGTGTCTGGTAGCGCCCCCTACAGTACAGGGAGGTATTACATGTTCTGTACTACTCTTTACCTGTATTACTGAAGTGCATGCACTGACTGGTGTCTGGTAGCACCCCCTACAGTACAGGGAGGTATTACATGTTCTGTACTACTCTTTACCTGTATTACTGAAGTGTATGCACTGACTGGTGTCTGGTAGCGCCCCCTACAGTAAAGGGAGGTATTGCATGTTCTGTACTACTCATTACTTGTATTACTGAAGTGCATGCACTGACTGGTGTCTGGTAGCACCCCCTACAGTACAGGGAGGTACTACATGTTCTGTACTACTCTTTACCTGTATTACTGAAGTGTATGCACTGACTGGTGTCTGGTAGCGCCCCCTACAGTAAAGGGAGGTATTGCATGTTCTGTACTACTCATTACTTGTATTACTGAAGTGCATGCACTGACTGGTGTCTGGTAGCGCCCCCTACAGTACAGGGAGGTACTACATGTTCTGTACTACTCTTTACCTGTATTACTGAAGTGTATGCACTGAGTGGTGTCTGGTATCGCCCCCTACAGTACAGGGAGGTATTACATGGTCTGTACTACTCTTTACCTGTATTACTGAAGTGCATGCACTGACTGGTGTCTGGTAGCGCCCCCTACAGTACAGGGAGGTATTACATGTTCTGTACTCTTTACCTGTACCAGGGTTAGCTGCTCCTTTGGACACCAGGTGAGGGCGGCTCCATGTTACTTTTTTAAGACACTGTTTTCTTTACAGGACCCTGAAGAAGCTCCTGTCCTCTACATAGACAGTGATTACAGCTCCCAGCAGATCTTTATTACTTTAATATGTAAGGATTTGCTTTATCTATATTAGTTATCTACTTATTTTTCTTTAATCCTCACTTTTTCATATTTTTGGACGATATTTTGGGGCTTCAGAACCGATTACCAGGTTTCCACAGAGTTATGGTCTCAACATACAATGGTCGTATTGGAACCAATTAATATTGTGACTTGAGGGACCTGTGTAGTCACCTTTTTGTATAGTGCACCCTATTACACCTTTTTGTATAGTGCACCCTATTACACTTTTTTCACTCACATTTACATATAGTCCTCTGTTTTCTTATGTAGGTAGATATGTGGTGAACAATAGTTTGTTGTGGGTTATGATGAGGGTTGTAGTCCTTACTGTATGTCATGTAGCTGAGTGTTGTTGACCAGAGGAGTTACTCGTTGCTTCTGGGCCCCAATGCAAATTCTTCCACAGGGCCCCATATGCCATTTATAATACTGGTCTCTTATGGGGCAAATGTGCCTTGAGGCCCCCTTAGGCACCAGGGTTCCAGTGTGACTGCTTCCTCTGCCCCCCGTATAGTTACGCCCCTGGTATTAACCCAATGTCACCCTGTGAACCACAACCTTTTTTTTTTCCCTAAACAAAGCTGTTCCCGCATACAAAGCCCAGGAATAAGACCTCATAAGCCAGGATTCCGGTAAACAACTCATAATTTTACCAAACTACTTTCGCAATTCTAGAAAATACACAGGTGGAGATTTTTCAAAACCTGTGCAGGGGAAAAGTTGACCAGTTGCCCTTGGCAACCAATCAGATCGCTTCCTTAATTAAAAAAAAATGAAAAATGTAAGAAGCAATCTGATTGGTTGCTATGGGCAACTAGTCAACTTTTCCTCTGCACAGGTTTTGATAAATCTCCCTTATAGTCTCTTGAAATACAGTCAGAAGAATGTAGATTAGGTCACTGTCCCTTCTACTGAATGCTTCTAGAAATAAATCTTTAGTTAGTATGTGTAGGTTGAAATACACTCCGCAGATATGTGTGCGCGTAAAAGTTCTCAAGCTCACAAGTTACGGAAACTACTGGGCGAGGACCGAGCGGATCTGCAACCATGGTGTAATGTAATATACGACTCCTTTTGGTGGCGATCTGTGACCAAGCGTATATAGTCCTCCCTAACTTGGCAGACATGCTGGCACTGGCCCGACCAGAGGTCCATAAAAGATCAAGTCAAATGCAGAAAGGCCCTTGTACAACTTATCTCTTCTTATCAGCAGGACTGGTGTGAGGCTAACAAACAACTTGATTGCAGACAGGACCAGTAACATGTGGCCCATATAGGAGGTATACCTAGCTTTAGAATTACCCTAGGTCCACTACTGTCTCCTCAGGAATAACAGGGCTGAAGGATAGGCACAAGGCTTTGGCAGCGGCCAAGCCTCAACTAAAGCTAAGTTCCCATAAGTGTTGCACTCTGCCCCTTCCGATGTCTGTACAACTTTTTATTTTCTATTGGTTAAAATGCATGTTGCTAAAGGATACAGCAAGGATTCATGCAGCGTGACGCGTTTCAGCCCGCAGGGCCTTAGTCATACACTTAAAACATTTTTTATGTGAGTCTGCTTATATATGCTAGGTGGAAGTGACGACACAACAGGTGACGCCTCTGCTGCACCTGCATACATAATTAGCATCACCATCACCATCATGTCTCCATGGTAACGAAACATTGTGTAGGCATGCATGAAGGGAACACCTCCAGCTTCATGTTACAAGGAATAGAAAGAGTGAATAAACCACTACGGGGAGGAGATTTGAGACAAAAGGTCCTTGATAGAGAGATTTTTGGGATCCTAACGCTTCAAACACGCATGCCGCAAGGTCTGAATAGACGACTAGACACCATATTGCATTATTAGTGGAAAGTCTATTAAACTCAATGTACGTTTCTTTACATATATTTTTTTTAAATTATTTCATACATATAGATTTACTTCCACTTTACATGCAATTATATGGTCTCTAAGTCTAGAAGTAATAAACTTTTTCCTTCATTTTCTATCGTGTATTTTTGCATTATACCATATTGATTATTCATGTTTATTAACAATAATTTTTAATACCTCAAGTTTGGTGTTCGAGATTACCCAAGTCAAGATATTAAATCTACATGTTCTCCCATCTAGTTTTATGGATATTATCATGTCTGCTTTTATTTTTCTGATTTTTTCTCTTTTTGTGACTGCTCACGATTGTACAATGAAAGGTTTTGTCATCTATTTTATAAATTTTCTATATGATAAATCCTGAGTGTCCAAGTAGAGATAAAGGCATTGCCAATGTATTATGCTCCATTTGTAGTGTATATATTTAACACTGGATGGTGATGCTAATTATGTATGCAGGTGCAGCAGAGGCGTCACCTGTTGTGTCGTCACTTCCACCTAGCATATATAAGCAGACTCACATAAAAAATGTTTTAAGTGTATGACTAAGGCCCTGCGGGCTGAAACGCGTCACACTGCATGAATCCTTGCTGTATCCTTTAGCAACATGCATTTTAACCAATGAAGAAGTTCCTTTGCATGAGAGTCTGCGCTGGATATTCCTTTCTTTGCCTACTACTTACCTGGATTAGTCCAAATCCAATCCGGGCGCTTACAGGAGTGAGCTGGTAACTTCGCTTCTTGCTTCAAACTTTTTATTTTATTTTTTTGTGTCCCGATGACTTTGAATGAGGTCTGTCCAGTTTCCGTCAAGTATCTGTTGTTTCGCAGCAGTTTAACGCAGAAAAAAAATTACCACTTGCAGTATTAATTTTCCCAGCTAAAGTCCTGTATATCAGCAGTGCTGATGTGAACAAGACCTGAGTAAAACAGACTAAGGTCCACCTCTTTTCCCAGGATAGGGGTAGGTGAAGTTAAGACTTGCTCCTGTATTCTTGGCTAGGATACTGCATGTGACCAAATCAACCATTCAGCTGTACAGTGTGATGCAAGACATAAAAAAAAAAAAACTTTAACCCTCTGCACTCTGCAATGGCATAAAAATATAGGAAATGCAACCATAGGCATAAGTTACATCCAGCAATTATTTTATTATCTCCGCCACCCGACCATTCCAATGGGTAGCAGCTGGAAATGCTGTGCTTGGCCACCACGGATTCATTAAATGCATTCATTGTGTGGTATTTCAAAGCACGACAATTTCAAGGTCCTCAAACTAGCCGGAAAAATGTACGTAGGCGTTGAGTTGGACGCTTTTTGCTTTGAGCACGCTTAGCAGAAGACGCAGCAGCATCGGGAACAGTACTTCTTGGGAGTCCAAAACTAAACTCACCTGTAATGTTTGTATTTTCGCTCAAGTCTTGCTGAAAGTAATGTATTAACTAGCAAATCCCATATCACAGCACAGTGTTTCCCAACCTGGGTGCCTCCAGCTGTTGCAAAACTACAACTCCCAGCATGCACGGACAGCCTTAGGCTGTCCGTGCATGCTGGGAGTTGTAATTTTGCAACAGCTGGAGGCATCCGGGTCGGGGAACAGTGTCATAGCGCTATCATTGTACCACCTGAACATTAAAATAACCCAACGTCGCCTTCTCTGCAGAATACCGGGATTCCTGTGCGTCCGGGAAGTAATGAAGGAATTAGTTTGGAGAATCCGGCGGGGACTGAAGAATTCCATAGGTGGAACTATAACCAAAAATTTCGGCTTTCAGATCCTCCCGTGGATCTGCAGACTTTTAGGAAGCTGAATACTTTATACAAATTCTTGAACATTGATATCTGTTGTTGTGCACTTATTCTATATTATAAATGTTACCTGACAATATTTGCGCTTGCCTAAGCTCAACGCCGCCGTTTCCTGCTTGTAATATCTAAGGCAAAGGTGGATTTGAGTAAAGACCGGTCATAACTTATAAGGGCTGAATACAGAGGTGCTGTTTTAATAGTTAATATACATATATATATATATATATATATATATATATTACTTTTTTTTTTTTTTTTTTTACTGTATACTGCCATATAGTGCTATTACGATCTGGTGCACTACGGCTCAGCTCTTGGATACTGTTCACACATGTAGACCACTCACCCTTCCTTTGTTTCCTTACACTAGTATGGTCTGGTTCCCTTTCAGACACCCCCTGTTCCCGCTCCTGACGTTGCTCTTTGAGAAGTGTGAACAGGCCACGCAAGGGTCCGAGTGCATTACGTCTGCCAGTTTTGATGTGGATATCGAGAACTTTGTCCACCAGCAAGAACAAGAGCATAAGCCATTCTTCAGCGAAGATCCAGAGCTGGACAACCTGGTAAGTGCGATAGTCTTTGTTAGGGCTTAAGCGTATGCTCGGAGCCCGTACGGCGGCGGGGAGCGATCTACTGTATGGTAGATGTATTGCTTCTCAAGGAGAATTCCTCTATAAGGGTAGAGTCACACGTGCGTATTTTGCACCAGATTTTCTCCTAATGATTTTTTTTTACTCATTAAGGTCAATGGGTAGGAAAATCCGCAGCATAAAATCTGCAGCAAAATACACACGTGTGAACGTACCATATAGGTCAATTTATACGGGAGTATTTAAAGAAGTAGTGCAGTGAAAAATAACTTTTGATAGGGGATATAGTTATAGATAGCGGGGGTTCGACCGCTGGGATCTACCGCGATCTCCTGAACGAGGTTCCGGCAGTCTGCCGGAAGCGGCCCTTCTGACAACCCCCCCCCCCCCTGCAGGGGCAACATTCAGGAGACCGCAAGGGGGGTGTCCCAGCAGTCGGACCACCGCAATCTAGAACTTAACCCCTACAGAACTCCTTTAATTGTGAGATAGCAGCGTGTTTCCTGCTGTGAGTTTAAACCAGGACGGGCTCTCCAAAACAGATTTTCAGCAGCGGGATTTCTGATGTGGAAAATTCACAGAAAATTACATTGACATCAACAGGGTCTGCTGCAGATTTTCCGAGGCGGAAATTCTGCTGCCGAAAATCTGTTGTGGAGAGCCTGCCCCAGTTCACACTCACTGCTATTTAACAATATTTAACATACTGCTGATCTGCTGCAGATTTTCTGCAACTGATTTTAAATACAGACATACTGCACTTTTTGCCCCCTAAGGGCCTATTTACACTACGAAATATCCGCCCAGAAATATTGATAACTCTGGTCTTTTTTCAACCTTATGAACTATGTTACTATGATTAATGGGGACAGAATGTTGATCCAGAGATCTATTCTGCCATATTTAGAGTCGGGAAAAATCCCCCGTCGGTATGGGGCAATTGGCATCAGCCCCATAAGGGTTTTTTGCCTTCCTCTGGATCAACACAGTAGGGATACAATAGAGATATAGGCTCTGTTTACGCGGTGGAATGTCTGCATGGAATTCTGCAGGAATATTTCACACGGACATGTCACTGCAGCAGAGTCTCATTGATTTCAATGTGATTCTGTTGTACCGTGCACATGGTGGAATTTATGCGGCAGTTGTTTCACATGTCTCTTCCTTTTGCAGATTTCAATTGGAAATGAATTGCCGTCAAATGTGTGGAATGTCTGTACGTGTTTTCTGGGCAGACATTCCGCACATTTTACACCATGTGAACATGGCCTTAGATTTGTATAAGTTCTCATCAAAACATTCAAACACTGAAGACTGCGTCCAGGTCACATCAAAGCGACATTTAATCGACTCCATCGGTTCTTCTCGTCCGCCATTATTAATGAAGAGGGAGAACTCCAGATGAAGACGTCCTAATTGAGCTCTGTGTGTGTAAAAGTCACAGCCATTCTGCGGTCACTAGTTTTTATTTGTTGTTTGGCTAAATGTTAATGGTCCCGACTTCCCCTTCATAAGCCGCGATGTGTTCATTTTGAGGAGGATTAGATTTTAAAGGGCACGGAATCTATTTAGTGTCAGGGGGATAATAATAATGAGAAACGAGATGAAAAACTCCAAGAGGGGGTAAAAAAGTTTGTTTGCTGACAAGCAGGAAGGAAGTAAATCTGTGCGGACCAGATGTCTGACCCCAGACGTCTCCGGACTGTACGGGACAGCTATCTCCACCATAAAGGAGGAGGTAGAACAAATCTTACCCTCCCAACCCAGAGAAAACAATACACTGACCACCCTAATTCGCTTGTCACAGTTCTTATTTAACCAGGAAATAATCCTTAAAGGGGTACTCCGGTGGAAAACTTCTATCTATCTATTTATTTATTTATTTTTTAAATCAACTGGTGCCAGAAAGTTAAACACATTTGTTAATTACTCCTATTAAAAAAATCTTAATCCTTCCAGTACTTATTAACGACTGTATACTACAGATGAAGTTCTTTTATTTTTGGATTTCTTTTCTGTCTGACTACAGTGCTCTCTACTGACACCTCTGTCCATGTCAGGAACTGTGGACAGACAGAAAAGAAAATAATTTCCTCTGTAGTAAACAGCCGCTAATAAATACTGGAAGAATTTAGATTTTTTTAATAGAATTTTAATTATTTACAAATCTGTTTAAAGGGGCAGTCCAGTAGTGAAAAACTTATCCCCTATCCTAAGGATAGGGGATAAGTTTGAGATCGCGGGGGGTCCGACCGCTGGGGCCCCCTGCGATCTCTCTGTACAGGGCCCCGGCTCTCCAGCCAGATAGCGGGTGTCGACCCCCGCACGAAGCGGCGGCCGACACACCCCCTCAATACATCTCAATGGCAGAACCGGAGATTGCCGAAGGCAGCGCTTCGGCTCTCCCATAGAGTTGTATTGAGGGGGGTGTCGGCCGCCGCTTCGTGCGGAGGTCGACACGCCCCCTTCCCGCGGGCTCTCGGGGCTCCGTACAGGAGTTCGCAGGGGGCCCCAGCGGTCGGACCGCGATCTGCAAGTTATCCCCTATCCTTAAGATAGGGGATAAGTTGTTTACCACTGAGTCACCACTGGACTACTCCTTTAACTTTTTGGCACCAGTTGATTTAAAAAAATTAAGTTTTTCACCGGAGAACCCCTTTAAATTAACTTAAAGAAGCTTTCTGGTAATTTTATTTAGCTTATATAATGCAACATAGGAAATTATTACAGAATAATGTAGAGGTTTTTGTGTATTGTTCTGCTTCCCTCTTTTTGCTGAGGTGGCAGGCACGGGAATAGGCTCCATTTTTGTTTACATATACACAATGACGTGGGTTCTGTAATGCAGCTGACATTTCTTTTGAGTCCTTCAGCCTCCTTTCTCTCCACATCTCAGTCTCCACTGCCAGCTGTGACTTGAAATAAGCGCAGACCGAATCTGGAAGAAGATAAAACATGGGAAAACCCACCAAGCACTAAGATCACAAAGTGCCACCATAACTATGAGAAATAGAAAAGACACAAACCACCAGATAAATCATGTCTATTTCTTTTATTTATTATTTATTTATTTTACACGACAATGACTTAAATATATAAAATAATGCTTTCCCCCCCCAGTAAAGGTGCAAAAAAAAAAATAAAAAAAATACAAGACATAAGCACAATATGAAAATACAAGGCACCCTGGTAGTAAACGAGATTGGCTGGGTTGGGGGTTGGGCAGCTTCCACTGGTGCCGGTGAGTAATCATATACTTTAAAGGGGTACTCCGCTGCTCAGCTTTTGGAATAAACTGTTCCGAACGCTGGAGGCGGCGCCGTGAGCTTGTGATGTCATAGCACTGCCCCTTCATGATGTCACGCCCCACCTCCTCAATTCAAGTCTATAGGAGGGGGCGGGACGGCCGTCACGACCCCTCCCATAGACTTGCATTGAGGGGGCGGGGTGTGATGTCATGAGGGGGCGGGGCTATGATGTCACCAGCTCCCGGCTCCAGCGTTCAGAACAGTTTGTTCCAAACGTTGAGCAGTGGAGTACCCCTTTGAGGGGGAGGGGTAATAGGGGGCCTGGAGCCCCTGTACAGAGCACCACCCAGGTGACATGGCTGACACTAAGTGGCCCACACAGCAGCCCACCCACCAGCCCAGTCTGCACCACTGACAGGTCGGGCAGTTAACCCCTTTTGGAACTATTCATCTTCCCCTGTCCACACAGTCAGCAATACCTGTGCCGGGGTGTTCATAAGGCATTACAAGGGGAATAAGGGTATGTTCACACTGCCTAATACCCACGGAATTCCAATAACATCAGTGTGAATGGGTCTTCTGCGGACCCGTTAACACTGCAGAATTTCAGTGGCGGACAATTCAGCTGCTGAAATTGATTCGTGCTAAGGAAGAATGTTCATTCTTTGTGCGGAATTCAGCAAGCACTGCATAGCCGTCAGTGGTAATGACACAGTGCCGCGCGGTCCTACCGTCAAAGTATTGCTGCGGCGGCGGCAGCCAGATAAAATCTCCACTCACGGAATTCTGCAAGTGGAGATTCCGTTCACATTATGTAGTGCGAATATACCCTTACAGGGGTCTTGAGAAAAAGAAGCACCATACAAGGGTGCATGCACACCACGCTTTCAGGCTATAGGTGCCGTATCCGGCTGGGGGAGGGAAAAATGTGCACTCCCATACCCGAGTCAAACCGGCGCTGAAATCCATTGACTTTAATGAGCCGACCGTAGTCACAGTTTGACTCCGGTCAGCTCATTTTTGCCGCGTATCCAGGGCATTTTTTGTGACCGGACCTAAAACCGTAGTATGCTACAGTTTTAGGTCCAGTCAGAAAACTGAATACGGGTCAAAAATGAGCCGACCAGAGTCAAACGGTGACTACGGTCGGCTCATTAAAGTCAATGGATTTCAGCGCAGCTTTGACTCGGGTATGGGAGTGCACGTTTTTCCCCTCCCCCAGCCGGATCCGGCACCTGTAGCCTGAAAGCGTGGTGTGACAGCATCCTAAGAGATACATAACTCACCTTCTGAGTACCAACCTGCCAGCTTACAATCCAGTCTGTTGGGCTATTTGTTGTTGGTGGTTGTTGTAACACACATAAGATTGTTGGTAATTCTTGTTATAAATGGTGGACCCGCTCGGTTGTACGTGGTCACAGTATATGTAACCTATTTTGGAGTCAGTAAGTGGACAGAGTTGGCACAACGTCATGTATTCTGATTACACTGGGGTTGGGTACTGGCTCCTTTTTGTCCACCACTTCCTCTTGGAGGCCTAAACGCTTGTGTGCGATTCCACACGGTTCGGATGGAGTGCGCATTACGGCCAGCAGCCGGCTTCGTGATTTATTACGTAAATGTTTACCGCTGGCTTTTAGCAAACCGTACAGTAATTCCCAATTCGGAAGGCAGGCCACATTACAAATCTCAATGAGCAGTGTGCACGCTCTGCCAACTGTGTTTTAGTACCTGCCATGCTTCCTTAATCACTGATCCTGCAAATGTCTGAGGAACGATGATGAAACTTCCATCCCCAAGACGTCTCCTCCGATAAGGAGCAGCAGTAATTTGTGCTTGAGATCTAGAGCATGTATGTGTATGCTACTGGTGAGGAGGCGCACGATATCCACCAGAGCAATAGAGAAGCCCAGGTGAGCCTCTGCCCTAATACAAATTCTGTACCAGGGCCCCAAAACTGCTACTAGAGAGGCCTTTTGGTGTTCCTGAGGGCTTAAAGGGGTACTCTGGAGGAAAACAATCTCTTTAATCAACTGGTTCCAGAAAGTTATACAGATTTGTAAATGTATTCTATTTAAAAATCTTCATCCTTTCAGTACTTATCAGCTGCTGTATGCTCCAGAGAAAGTTGTGTAGTTCTTTCCAGTCTGACCACAGTGCTCTCTGCTGCCACACCTGTCCATGTCAGGAACTGTCCAGAGCAGAAGCAAATCCCCATAGGAAACCTCTCCTGTTCTAGACAGTTCCTGACATGGACAGAGGTGTCAGCAGAGAGCACTGTGGTCAGACTGAAAGGAACTCCAAAAAGAAATACAGCTTCCTGTAGAGCATACAGCAGCTGATAAGTACTGGAAGGATTAAGATTTGTAAATAGAAGTCATTTGCAATTCTGTATAACTTTCTGGCACCAGGTGATTTAAAAACCTTTTAAGCAGCGTTCCCCTTTAAGCACTGGAAGGTTTGGAGAGTTAGACTGATGATCACATGGCCAAGTTACTGTAATGCAACATTTCCCAACCAAGCTGCCACCAGCTGTTGCAAAACTACAACTCTCAGTATGGGGAATGCTGAGAGTTGTAGTTTTGCAACATCTGAAGGACCGCAGTTTGAAGACTGCTGTAAACGAAGATCTTACCATGTGATTAGTGTAACTGCGCACAATCATATTTTTTTTTTCTTTTTGTATAATAATGCTGGAAACATAGCTGTCGAAAAAAGAAACCTAACTGCAAAAAAAAAAAAAAAAAAAAAAAAATATATATATATATATATATATATATAGCAACAGGAGAATACAGCAGCACACTGCCAGCACAAGGATATAGGTGAAACATGAACATGCAGATAAAACATGGAGAGCTATACAGCTATGGTGAAATAGATGCAAATGTGAAACTATGAAATAGTGAGGCACTTAGCTCGCAAATTTGTCTCCACCGGTGGTCAAATAGCTTGGACCGTCCCACCGCGATAAGGTGGCCTCATTGGGACGGACCCTACACTGTGAATATGCCTCTGTGTGAATAGTTCAGTAAGCATGGCAGGGTCTGGAACATCCAAGACACCTTATATACACCTGATAGAGGTGGGTGGGGTGCAATATATATATATATATATATATATATATATATATATATATATATACATATATATATATATATATATAGTAATAAAAATAATTATATTAATAATATTGTTAACATAATATTAATTGTTGTTATTATGAATAATAATAATACTACTAATAATTATGATTATTAATATTATTAATAGAGATGAGTGAATTTACAGTGAATTCGATTCGTCACGAACTTCTCGGCTCGGCAGTTGCTGACTTTATCCTGCATAAATCAGTTCAGCTTTCAGGTGCTCCCGTGGGCTGGAAAAGGTGGATACAGTCCTAGGAGATTCTTTCCTAGGACTGTATCCACCTTTTCCAGCCCACCGGAGCACCTGAAAGCTGAACTCATTTATGCAGGAAAAGTCATCAACTGCCGAGCCGAGAAGTTCGTGACGAATCGAATTTACTGTAAATTCGCTCATCTCTAATTATGAATAATATTAATAATAATAACAAATATTTATTTAATAACAACAGATTCCACAGCGCTTTACAATTTTGGTGATAAGAATGCAGACAAGTATCAGGCATCACAATAGACACCTGCATTGTACCTGGAATGAATAGTCAGAAGGAGCGTCGGCAAAGTTTTAAAACTTTCCTGCAGTTCGCCAAACTTTTTTCCGTTCCGGCTCCGGCCTTTTATGCGTCACGCACGCGCTGACCTTTCCTTCCTCCGCCCGCTATTACGACTCTGATTTTAACTGACCGGAAACGACTCTCGCCCCCCAGTATGGCGAAATTCATATTGCCACCTTATGTTTTACCTCTTTCTCCCGCGACGTAAAAATCCAGAGAAATTGTTCTGGCGTAGAGATGATGAAAAGGCCAGCGACATTAGCCATCATTAGAAGAGAAATCATGTATTCCTCACAGCCGAGATGCACATAATTAGAAAATAGAAAAAGGTCAGATCTTGCCATTATCAACTCAATCAGCCGCAGAGTGCCACGCAGTCAATTAATTCAGCATCTGTGTTTTTTACAATCCTGCGCACGTCTTGCGGTGGCCTGTAACTCTTCGGGGGGACAGATATACTGCTTGGCCAGGCAGCAACATAAATGAGAGCTGAACAAATGATCTGAGCTAATTGAGAGATTTATGACCCACCGCATGTCTGCACCGTATAGATACATCTCTCCGGCCGCGCTCTTTTACAATGTACGGGAAATAGGCTTTTTCTATCATCAGGTACCGTTAGATACCGCTGCATACAATGGAACGTACGTTTAATGTACAATGGAACAGCGATACACATGTACACCAAACAAAATCAGCAGAGAATAGCCGAGACTGGGATGTAAATATAAATTAAAGGGGTACTACACTGGCCAAAACTACCGTAAATGTTCCGAACGCTTTGTGCGCGTTGCGGGGGTCTCGTGATGTCAGGCCACGCCCACTCAATGCAAGTCTATGGGAGGGGGCGTGACGTCTGTCACGCCCCCTCCCATAGACTTGCATTGAGGGGGCGTGGCCTGACATCACGAGGGGTGTGACCGACCGCCCCGCAGCGCGCACACAGTGTTCGGAACTAAATGTTCCGAACGCTGGCCAGTGGAGAACCCCAAAAAAAAAATAAAACCTATCACGAAGACTTATCACAAAATAGTTAAAAAAAACTTTACTGATCAATATACATGTAAACATTTTAAAAGAAAGCCATAAGCAGAGGCACAGAGACTACAGTGACAGAAGAGGAGGTGGTGATCACAGGGTACATAGCGTGATTATAGACAGGTGATGCATGCGACGCAAATATATATGGTGTAAAAAGGTCACAGTAAAAAATGGATGCCAGACAAACGCCGCCACTACAGGACTGCTGGACACCAGAATGTGAATGAAAGAAACCTGCAAATCAGATACAATGCCCCACACGATGAGGAAGAGCTATAGTAAGTACAGTGGAGACAGAGAACAAAATACCTGCCATGTATGCGACCTGCAACCAGACCACCTACGTACCCCAATGTATGTTTCGCACTAGGGCTTCATCAGTTATGTAGGTTTTAAGTACTATGGAAAAACGATTCATACGTGTCACATGACTCAGACCACCAGAAAATCTCATGTCTTAAATGTGTCTTAGGGAGTGGTCAGTTCACCTCCCCTCCTCCCCTTGCTCTATCTGTATACTGCTGGTATCTCTATGGGATCAGGATATATAGTAGTTATACACCTCCACTCCAGCTCTATCTGTATACTGCTACTGCTATGGGATCAGGATATATAGTAGTTAGACGCCTCTCCTCCAGCCCTATCTGTGTATTGCTGCTGCTTTATCTATGGGATCAGGATATATAGTAGTTATACACCTCTCATCCAGCTCTGACTGCTAAGACCCATAGCCCGTTGCCACTAAACAAATAACCCCCCTCCCCTTACTTACTAAAATAACAGACAAACAACAATTAACTTTTTATGTGGGAGGAAGTCGGCCACAGCTTTTATTTATAAATAACAATAAATAACTATAAAACATATCAACAAAAAAGGCACCGATGGCTTCTTGGCACTCTGGGAGGTACTGTCACACCCGCCAGTGCACAGGTCTACCCAGGATGACCCGCATCCTCTTCGTTTATCCGCCACAGAGGAGACCAGTTAACCCTACACTGGGCTCCGACCCCCACCCAAGAGATACAGGCCATGTTCGATCCCATCTTGCAAACGCAAAAGAAAGATATCGAGCCTGATATCTGACAAGTGCACTCCATCAGCCCGAAGCAAAGCACGGTTGTCCCCTTCCTGCTGCACGTGTCTGACCACCACCCCCAAACGGAGCAGCACGAATCTAGCCATCCGTGCGTTCACCATCCGGCGCGCCCTCTCAACAGTATCCACATCACGGGCCCCATGCCACACAGCCGGGGAACGATCTCTGACCAAGAAGGAGGAACTCCAAAAAGAATGCGGGGAATCATACCAGCTCCGCCCACATCATAGTCAGAAGCATCCGCCAACAGTGTGGAACACAGATCGTTCCCCCTGACATGCAAAGCAAGTAGCACCGGACCCCGGGACATCCGACTCATGCCAACCACCTCCGCCAGCACCTGGGGCCACCGCAGCCCCCCGACACCTCTCCAACACACCTCCACCTCCTGGAAGCCCAGATTCCCGCTGCCAGGATGGGTTTCCGCACACTGGGCTGCCCGGTAAACATACGAGTGCCCAAGCACCCACACCACTGGACGACCACCATCTGTAAAACAAAACTAGAAATCAACCAACAGATCCGTGTGGATATACCGAGCATAACAAGCAGATCGCCAGCGCCCCCACGCGCTGCACCTCTGCCTCTAGCAAGCCTGCCTGCGCAGCTTCTGTGACAGCCCCAATCAGAAAAGAGTGAATACCGAACTCACGAGGATCCAACCCCACCGAAGATAGACATCGCCAAAAAATGGACAAAAACTGGAATGGCAGGGAGCCATCTTCATGGCCAAAAAAGAGGACACCAAAAAGAAAGGACACGCTGCCCCCAAAACTGCATGTAACACCACCACGAACCCCGGCTCGTCTGGTCGGTCTTAGACTTGCGAATATGCAAGCACACAAAACTACCGCTGAGAAAAACATCCGAAACACCCAGTCCGCCAGGACGAAAACGAGAGGGCAATACGCAAGGCCCTCGCAAAAGCCGCAGAGAACAAAACTGACTCAAACGACGACACACAGACTCTCCGCGTCTCTTCCACCAAACGACACAAAAGTGGAAAAGAGACCGGGCGCCGAACATCAAGCCCAACCCGCTTGTGAGACCCACCCCTTAAGGGCCTGACGTATAACAAAAAACTTGGTGACGTCCAACCAGCCCAGGAGCTGAAAGAAAAAGGCAACCCCCACCATGCGCCGTGCAGCAACCGCACCAGATGCCCCACCAGATGCCCGCAGAGACAGCAGGTAATCCAATGTAACCTCCAGCCTCACCACACCCACCCCATTGCGAGTACCCACGATATCTAGCCACTCATTCCACGCCTTACCATGAGAAGACCACGTAGCCGGGGCCACGGAAGCAGGGACCAGCGACATGAGGCAATCACCATGAGATCCCACAGACAGTCCGGACACGGATGCCCCTCCAACTCCGCCTGAGGCAACAGCCGCTGGAACTCCTGCCAAAGAAAACATGATAAAGCATCAGCAACCCGATTCTCCACTCCATTTGCATAATACGACACGCAAAATTCAACAAACCCAACAAGGACTGAAACTGTACCAAAGTCACCTTTCTCGCCCCGTGAAAACCAAGCAACAGCGATCTCAAACACTCTACTTTTTCCCATGGGAGATGAAAGACCATGTCCAGCGTGTCAATTTCATTACCCAGAAAAGATAACACCGTACAGGGGCCCACCGTCTTGTCCTCGGACAAAGGGACACCAAAACCCTCCATGAAAAACCTGAAAATATCAAGCAAAAAACGGCAGAGTCCGGAATCGCCCTGACCCACAAACCAAAAATGATCTAAATAATGTGTCACAGCTGAGGAACCAGTCTCGTATCTCACCACCCATTCAAGAAAGGAGCCAAAAAGCTCAAAATAATGACAAGATATAGAGCAGCCCATCGGCAGGCACGCATCATAAAAATAATCCCCAACCGAAAAACAACCCAACAAATGGTAACAATCAGGGTGTACAGGGAGAAGGCGAAAAGCAGCCACAACTTCCCACTTGGCCAACAAAGCCCCCCTTCCCGCTTTTCTGACCAACTCCACCGCCATGTCAAACGACACATATTGCATGGAAGAATCCTCTTCCGGAATGCCGTCGTTAACCGAAGAACCAACCAGATGGGAAAGATGATGAATCAGGCGAATTTCCCTGCCTCCTTCTTAGGCACCAAACCCAAGGGAGAAACCCTTAGATTCGGGAAAGGAGGAGATGGAAAAGGGCCCTCCATCCGACCCTTAGACATCTCCCCAGCCAACTTCTCCCACAGGAGATCCGGGCGATCCCTGGCAGACTTAAGGTTAGGAGCAAAACGGGGGAACCATCAAACAAAAAGGGGATAAAATACCCAAATGTAAAACCAAAACGCAATTGCCCAGCGGCCTTCTTATTAGGATACAGGTCGATCCAAGGCCCCATCGCAACTATACTCACCAGGGTCCTTCTGGTCACCAGAGGCAGCGGGATTGCCGGGCAATTTTGAGGAGGGGCGGGGACACTTGACGGCCGCATGAGTGCCCCCACATGAGGAGCATTCATGCTTGTATTTGCACAGTCCAAAAGATGGGCCCGGAGACCTGTCCAGCTGCAGCGGCCCCATGCTGAAAGGGCGGCACCTTCGGAGACAACATGAGCCGCAGCCACACATTCGTAACCTTGACTCCCCAACCCATATCAGGTTGAAGGGCTTCCTAAACTCCTCGTCATACCGCCATCACGCCGTACCGCTGTGGGACTTGTAGGACGAATAAATAATGTCCTGGTGAACAAAAAGTTCAGTACAACGTTCAGGGTGCTTCTGGCCCATCACACAGCCCAAAATGCTAAAAGCCTTAAGCCAATTAGACATCGTCTTAGCCACTTTTGGCCTGCGGTCAAAAGACCGCTCACCAAAAGCCCTACGCTCCTTATCTACCGTATGCTGATCAGCAGAAATTAGGGACCAAATATCCACATACCCATTACTCCAAATCTTTTCGCTAACTTTATCACACAGGTGAGAACCAAGAGGGCTAACACCACAAAAGAAAGTGTTTTTTAACACACTAGCCTTGGGGAGGGGGGTCGGCAGTAGCTTGCACCGCTGAACCGGGTGAGGACAACCGGTCAGCCAGGGCCCTGAGGGCATGCACCAAATTAGAACCCACACCATCCCCCCAAGCCCCAGAACTGGAACACTCACCAGGTCCATATGGGTCAGCACAGGAGCTGCATGCACAAAATGTAGGATAGCAAAATTGCTTCATATTTTATATCAAGTGTGTTGAAGCAATTTCAAAAACCCTTTTATACAATGTAGATAATTACATTATATTTCTATTTGTAATATTCACTGGTGTGTCTTGACTGGGACAAAATTTAGGAAGTGTGGGCTGGTCAAGCAGGGCTCCTCAATCAGCCTGCTGTGTGAGCCAAAATAATGTGTCACAGAGCTGCCAATTATCAGTTCTGAGGAGTGAGGGAGGAAGTTCCCACATGAGATGTGAGGGCAAGCAAGGGAACACCCCCTCCTCCTCCTCAGCGAACTGCATGCAGTGTGCGCAACATAAACAAGGGAATTAGCAGCCATAAAAGAATGAAAACCAGAATATAAGCACACGGACAGGATTAACACCAGTTGTGGCTGAGATGCGGTAACCAGATGTGTATTTCAGCTATTTCCCATAATGCACTTTTAGTTGCCTTGGTTTCAGGTTGCTGCATGGCAAGTAGGTGTAATCTGCCTGTAGTTACTACAGCTTAGTGCACAACTTACCGGACCCCCAAACTACCCTAGTACCCAAATTGATAAACTCAAACTAAATTGTGATAGACCTGTGAATTGCGGTAGAACTCTGCTTTTGTAAGAAATTGCCTAATATAAGATTGTACTATATTCTGTAAGGTCTGTATGGTAAAGCAGCCTACACTAACATTTCTGCTATATTATTTTACACTTTTGACAGTCTCTCTGAAATATGAGCATTGTACAGACTTGTATATGTAAAAAAGTAGCATTGCTGAATAAAGGTCATAAATGTAGTCATTTTGGCTTTTTTTCAGATGGTGAAGGCAATCCAGGTCCTGAGAATCCATCTGCTGGAATTGGAGAAAGTAAATGAATTGTGCAAGGATTTTTGCAATCGGTATATCACCTGCCTGAAGACGAAAATGCACAGCGATAATCTGCTCAGGAACGACTTGGGTGGCCCCTATTCCCCGAACCAGCCATCCAACAGCATTCACACACAGGTCAGAAAACATCTCCTGTTATACAGGACTTATGTGTGATGCCAGTGACTAATGGTGGAACCCAGGTTTAGACCAATATTTATGTCTGTGACATTCCTTCATGCATGTGGTATGTAGGGTGAAACTGCAAACCACGTATCACAGAAGTTTGGTGAAGCACAAGTAAAGCATTCTAGAATTCCCGTCATACTCTCTGAATGCCGAGCTCCCGCCCCTGCTCCCCCCTCCCCTCCTGTCTGCTCAGGGTGAGAACAGTGATGTGAAGAGGGGAGCTCATATTATGTCATTAGATTTTAAGGCATAAGTGAGCCTGTTCTGATGGAAACTACTGTGACTGAGAGGTTTCCTGCTGAGCAGTAATTTGAGATTCCCCTCTTTACATCACTGGTCTGGTCCTGAGCAGACACAAGAAAAGGGGGGAGCAGGGACAGAGCAGACTGCTTTCAGAGAGTGTGATAGGACAGGACAGCTACAAGCCAGACACCTCATCTGATATGGAGAAATCTGTTTAGTATAGCTCATGAAATTATATTAGTAATTTGCTTTTGTTATGCTTTTTGACACCTTACACAGGTTGTTTCTGTTGCTGAACAACCCTTTTAACACTGCTTTTCAAGCCTTTAAGGTGTTCCCACAATTCCCATTTACCACATGGACACTGGATGGGTGATAAATGACTGATCATGGAAGGCTTCACCATCGGGGCTTACACCGGTCACTGGAGCAGGGAACCAGAGCCCATGTTTTCTCCTCATTGTGAGGAGGAGTTTAAATGGATTGGAGGTTGAGCATATGTAATTCTGCTTCATTCCAATGGGACTGAAGAAGACAGCAGAGTATAGCACATTTTCGACCACCCCTTCAGGAGGAAATGGGCTCCATACCTCTGTTCTAGTGAAAAGCTGACCATAGTTTTGGTATAAGAGTGAAGGTAATGGCAGCACACATGCTCATCCTCCAGTCCAGTCATACTGCGAAGACCGGGTTCCTAATTGGTGGGGATTCCATCAGTTAACCCCCAATGATCAGATGCTTATCAACTATCCTGTGTTAATTTAGAAAAATATATATTTTTAAACAATAAACTTCTGTCACCACTAGAGGGAGCTCACCGCATACATCTTAATGATTGAATCCAATGTGTACCTTGTACTCGGTAAGCTTTTAGTTGAATGTCTTTATTTAGGAATAGTTTAGCTGAATGATATTGGTCCCAACTTAATTTGACTTTTGTCAACTTGACTTTTGTCGTCTTGCCTTTTGTTGACTGAATCAGGGACAGCAGCTGCAAGGAACTTGACAAATCTAATACACATAGATAAGATACTTGCTATATGTACTATTCACTATTAAATAAGCAAAGCCTTATAGCTGGATTTTTTATTTCAAAATTTTATAGCATTACACTGGAGATGCATCTTTGCTTATCTGTGCATTTGCGCAGTGCTATCTCCGGAGCTGACCATCGTCTGCCGCCTGCGCGCAGTTGTATAATGATTGCAGCAGCGCTCGCAGCCCCATCATTCCCAGCTCCTGATCCAGCTGTCACACTTCCAGCAGCTTTTGTTTTATGTATTTTATGAGCTGGAGAGAATATTTAAATATTGCATGTGCTGGCAGCAGAACGAGGTGGGGGAAGTCGGTGATATCGCGAATATTTGATGTGCTCTACATGAAAAGATAAATTTATTCCCAGCAAAAAGATTCTTACATTTTTTTTTTTACTTCACTTCCAGGATCGCCTTGATATATCCAAATAAATAATAGTGGGAAGAATCATAATTCAGACATCCCGAAATAACAAAGTCACTTAATCACTGATTTTAAAAAGTAGAGAAAGTGTTTTTTTTTTTCTGTTTTTTTTTACTTGTTTGCTAATATCCTCTGGAAATAGACTCCTTATCCTTTTCCTTGCTTATTGCAGTTTCCCTTATGAGCGAAATTAGCAAGAAACTTGCATAAAGGACGACAATAATTGCTCAACGAGCATCTCGTTTGTAATTTATTAGCTTCTATTATTGCGGGTTGTCATGGCAACAACTTGCATCCAGGGCGACAAGAGAGATGTTAGATATGAGGCGATGAGACTGTGAGCTCAGGAAAATGGAGATGCACATTTTTATCAGTAATTTTGCTGAAAATAGGAAGTGAGAAGTTAATGAGATGTAAAGCCGTCCTGTGGCTGTTGTGAATATATTTTTTTTAACTGTTGATCTAATTAGAATGCGACGGTCAGGAAACATAATGAGGATTTTCGCTGTTCGCCAATACCTTACATCATGGCGGGAAATAGATCTAAGCCCCAGTTACCGTCCATCTTTGCAACCATCCACATCAACTTGGTTCACCGTGGAGTAATATGGACTTGCAGCAGGAATAAGGCTGGGTTAGCATATGTCCGGCGTGCACCGGAGGGAAACTGAGGCTGGAACTAATCCCATTCATTTGAATTGGACATTTCACAATCATCCAGTGTCTCAATTTTGATGGCAGATGTTTGGATACGCCGGACAGCACCGGACAGAGGAATGCAGCTTGCTGATGTCCAGAAACAATGGACGCCGGATGCCATACAATTGGTGCACGTTGTCATCAGTTATGGCATCAATTGTGTCAAGATCTAGTTCCCCTACGCCTGATGGCAGACATACGTGAATTCAGCCTAATAAGGGTTGTACGCTCCATCTTCTGTATCCCTTCATTGTCATCTGCATCTAAACTTTTCTATAGAGGAAAGATACTTAACCGCGAGCAGTGTATTCCACAATATTTGGATGGTGTTGTAACAATAACTTTAGAACCAGCCACACCATCCAAATGGGGCGAACACACCATCCAAATAGGGCTGCCGTATAGTCAAAGCCCACCACGTAGAGTGACACCCACAGAAAGCGCATAGCAGACTGTGGGACCCACCATGCATTGTCATGCAAAGGCTCCCAAATAGTCTCCGGACCACGATATAGAGTGACACCCAAAGAACCCCAAGAACTATTACTGTAGGACCCACCAGAGATTTCCATTTATACGGCTATCATACAGTCACAGTGATAGAACCCCTATAATATAAACTATAGGACCCTCCATACAGTGTCATTTCTAAGGCTCCCATACAGTCACAGGATCCTATATAGACCGACACCCGCAGAACTCCCATAACAGTTAGTGTACGACCCACCATACCGTTTTATTCATAGGTCTTCCATACAGTTTAAACAACAGGACCCTCATATAGAGTGCCAGCCACAGAACCCCCATAACAGTGAGTGTACAACCCACCATACGTTGTTATACATAATGCTCCCATAGAGCCACCAAACCCTAAAAACAATAACTGTAGGACCCAGCATACAGTGTAATTCATAAGGCTCCCATACAGTCCGAGGACCCCTTTATAGAGTGACACCAACAAAAAACCCATAACAGTGATTTTACGACCCACCATACAGTTTCATAGGGTTCTCATATAGTTAGAACCACAGAACCCCCACATAGAGTGACAGCCACATAATCCCTATAACAGTGAATGTAGGATCAACTGTACATAAGGCTCCAATACCGCCACAAAACCCCCATAACAATAACTGTATGGCCTACCATACATTGCCATTCATAGGGCTCGTATTCAGTAACAACCATAGAGCCCCCATAATATTGATTGTAGGACACACCATAAAATGTTATATACAGGCACAGGACTTCTATACGTGCCATTAGGACTCCCATACAGTTTCATTCTTATTGCTCCCATACAGTAACAGCCATAGAACCCCCAATATTTTGACTGTAGGACCCACTATACAATTTTATTTATACAGGCACGGGACCCCCATATAGAGTGACACCCACCTAACCCCCATAAGTGCCATTAGGACTCACCATACAGTTTCATTTATAGGACCCCCATATAGAGTCAAAAGCGCAGAACCCCAATAACAGTCACAGTAGGATCCACTATACAGTTTAATTCCTAGGACTTCCATATAGTCACAGAACCTTTATAAAAATGCCAATCATGAGTCCATATAAATAATGGTGATGGCTCCGCTCTGTCTGATACATTCCATATAGATAAATAAATATACAAAGTTACAGAGTTCCCAAACTTCTTTAATATGCAGTGCTCAACCCCATTGGCTGACAATTGTTGTCCTTTACTAAGGTTGTAATTTACAAAAGCCAATAAAAACATAAACAAAGATTATTGGGTCATGGGGGGGGGGGGGGGTATATATGGGTGATGGTGGTAGGAGGTGTCAGGCTCCTATTTACTGTCCCTGAAACTGAATGCTAAATTCTGGAGCACCATGACCTTCCCATCAGATATTTTCCAAACCTCCATTTGTTGTTTGCTTCAGTTTTCACCGCTATGCTTCTTTGTCTATGAATGAAGATGTACAGTCCCTTTTTTCATGGGCTCAAAGAGTTAGAAAATGTAATTACCCATGAGGAATCAGGGCTTGTGTTGTGGAACAGATGGTGGTGACTGATAGAATTTGGTGACCTGGAGACCTACACCTTGACCACAGACATGAAGTGGAAAACGTGCCAGTTTTTCTACGGCCCCCTCTCCCCATCCTGGAGTCTAGCCCTGCTCACTGTATGAGTAACATGTCCCTGGACGAACACGTTTGTTTTTATAGCCATCAAGTTTTTGGGACAGCATCAGATTTTATCAGCCATTTGGATGGTCGTGTGTTAAGCTTCAGCACAAAACATTGGCATTTCATGTGCTGTAAACCCTCTTGTAAGGGCATAGAGGCAGACCACTTGGGCTTAGACAAAGAGGGTTCAGCCCTGGTTGGTCCCATTCCCTTTGCATCTGGGAACAAGAACCTGAGTAAGGGTGCATTCACACCACAATTCATTAATACGGTCACCGGATCCGGCTGGGGGATGTGAAAACCGGTTTTCAGTCCGGTCACAAAACCAGATACGGGGCAAAAATGACCTGACCGGAGTCACTATCTGTCTCCAGTCGGCTGATTTTTGCATTCACACTACAAGACTCTCCAGAAGAACTGCAGTGTTAGCAAACATGGCGGCCATGAATGGGACCCATTTTGATCTTTAGTATTAGGTATACCACTATCTATGGTTGACTGCTAAACCATGGTAATATCAGTGAAGGCATTGGTTCTTTAAGAAGAACTCCATCCAAATGCTTTTCTAGGAGAGGTGGGATAAAGCCGGCTACTGCCCATATGACTAGCAATAGTAGTGTGTGTGGACCCAAACAGGTGCAAAAATAAATCAGGAGGTGCACTGCTTAGTCAAATAAAGTTGGTGGGGCATACATATGTCCATTCCAAACTGTATATAGGTAGGTAGAGTGTAGAAAGCGGCACTCACCAGGACATACAGGATAAAATCTTTGATACTTTATTGGAAAATCCTTAAAAATGTAACCATCACCATCAGTGGACGGCAGGACATAGGTGACACAGAGAGGATATCGGCAGCTACTTCACGCGTGGTTACCTGCTTCGTCAGGCTGACGAAGCACGTGACAATGCATGAAGTAGCTGATGAAGCACGCGAGGAAGCACATGACCAAGCCTCATGAAGCTTGTGACCATGCATCACGAATCACCTGACCAAGCCTGACTAAGCACGTGACCAAGTCTGACAAAGCACGTGACCAACCCTGATGAAGCACGTGACCAACCCTGATGAAGCACGTGACCAACCCTGACAAAGCACTTGACCAACCCTGACGAAGCACGTGACCAAGCCTGATGAAGCTCGTGACCAACCCTGATGAAGCATGAAGCATGTGACCAACCCTGATGAAGCATGTGACCAACCCTGATGAAGCACGTGACCAAGCCTGACGAAGCATGTGACCATGCATTAAGTAGCTGACCAAGCACGAGAACAAACACGTGACCAAGTATGACGAAGAACGTGACAACGCTTGAAGTAGCTGACAAAGCACTTGACAAAGCACATGACCAAGCTCGAAGAAGCATGTGACTATGCGTGAAGTAGCTGACGAAGCACATGACCACGCATGAAGTAGCTGCTGCTATCCTCTCTGTGTCACCTATGTCCTGCTGTCCACTGATGGTGATGGTTGCATTTTTAAGGTTTTTCCAATAAAGTATCGAAGCTTTTATCCCGTACGTTCTGGTGAGTGCCACTTTCTACATTCTACCATCCCAAAACTTTTGGGTTACTTTATGTCAACCTTAGAGTAGGCCAAATTTAGCTGCCAATTCTAACATTGCTTCACCCACCCCACAAGCTCGTGAGGTTTTCAAACACTCTAAAAAATGTGGTCAGAACTTTTCTAAAGGAGCGGGTCCTGAATATGTTTGTATTACTGATATTCTGTTATAAGGCAGGGGCAGTGGTATAAATGGGGATTCTATCCATGATGCACAACTTGTTAACTCTTTCTCTGCTGTTTGTCTTTTCAGGATCTGTTACAGAACTCCCCCAACTCACTGTCCGGACTATCCAACAACCCACAGGGAATCGTAGTGCCGTCCTCCACCCTTCAGCAGAGCAGCCTCTCCATGACGACCGTCAACTCCTCGCAGGTTGTATCAGGTGGGAAAATGTCAAACTGAAATGACTCATTGCACTATAGGGATGTTATAGAAGGGGCCACAAATTGAAGCTCACTATTGAATACATAGGACTGAAGGGTAATGTTTCTCCTTGAGGAGAACACCATAAGGGGGTGTGGAGACTTACAGGCCATTCATGCTCCACTGAGAATTCTGGGAAAAGAATATGCAAGCAGCTCTCTTGCCCCACCTTTTGGAGGTAGCTTTTACTTCAATCAAAACAATGTTTTGCAACTTTTAGAAGCCTGAGAACACGATTGGGGATTTAGGAATAAATGCACAGATGTAGTATACAGCACTACAAATCAAACTGTGTGAATCAGTGCCATATATGAGGCTCTGTCAGGCACCTTCTTAGTAATCAATGCAGCACAAGTAATACGGGTATCACAGGGTCAAACCTCACAGGGTATGAAACAGTTCTTGATGATTACTCGTGAGGCACCATGAGCTTTGCTTCCAAATCATCTTCTTTTTAAGGCATTTTCTTCCATTCACGATTTCCATGTTTGTACACTGTGTCTACCATCCTACGAGCATTCCACCTAAAGACATGGAGACCGGTAACTGGCAACAGTTGTAATTTATTCATAGATTTCCAGAAGAAATAATAGAAGGACACAACACAAAAGTCCTCACAAAAGGAGCTTTATGGTAAACAAAAGTATGTTATAAAAAAGGAGTGTCCCTGACTGTCACTGTCTCTCTAATGAACAGAGATAATACACAGCACAGAAATAATGCGCACAGTGATGTCACAGTACAGGGATAATACACACAGTGATGTCACAGTACAGGAATAATATACACAGTGATGTCACAGTACAGGGATAATACACACAGTGATGTCACAGTACAGGGATCATACACAGTGATGTCACAGTACAGGGATAATACACACAGTGATGTCACAGTACAGGGATCATACACAGTGATGTCACAGTACAGGAATAATATACACAGTGATGTCACAGTACAGGGATCATACACAGTGATGTCACAGTACAGGAATAATATACACAGTGATGTCACAGTATAGGGATCATACACAGTGATGTCACAGTACAGGGATAATACACAGTGATGTCACAGTACAGGAATAATACACACAGTGATGTCACAGTACAGGGATAGTACACACAGTGATGTCACAGTACAGGGATAATACACACAGTGATGTCACAGTACAGGGATAATACATACAGTGATATCACAGTACAGGGATAGTACATACAGTGATGTCACAGTACAGGAATAATATACACAGTGATGTCACAGTACAGGAATAATATACACAGTGATGTTACAGTACAGGGATAATACACAGTGATGTCACAGTACAGGGCTAATACACACAGTGATGTCACAGTACAGGAATAATACACACAGTGATGTCACAGTACAGGGATAATACACACAGTGATGTCACAGTACAGGAATAATACACACAGTGATGTCACAGTACAGGGATAATACACAGTGATGTCACAGTACAGGGATAATACACAGTGATGTCACAGTACAGGGATAATACACAGTGATGTCACAGTACAGGAATAATATACACAGTGATGTCACAGTACAGGGATAATATACACAGTGATGTCACAGTACAGGGATAATACACAGTGATGTCACAGTACAGGGATAATACACACAGTGATGTCACAGTACAGGGATAATACACACAGTGATGTCACAGTACAGGGATAATGACATCATAGCAAAGGAATAACTCATATAAAAAGGTTATATACGTTGTTAGGAGTAACCTTGGTGCCACACATATTTTGTTTGTCTTAGCGCAGATGGGTCCTATTAGTTGTTGTCTCGTAGTTGCTGCCCTGGTAGTTACACCCATGGGGGGAGATTTATCAATACTGTCCAGAGGAAAAGTTGCCCAGTTGCCCATAGCAACCAATCAGATTGCTGCTTTCATTTTTAACAAGGCCTCTGCAAAATGAAAGCAGCGATCTGATTGGTTGCTATGGGCAACCGGGCAACTTTTCCTCTGGACAGGTTTTGATAAATCTCCCCCATGGAGTTTACCCAGGTCTGATCCCTCACATGGAATGGCGCGTTGTATAAAGGTATCAGGGACTGTGCTGTAATGTAGTATATATACTTTATATTAGGGTCCTCACACCCAGCACTGTAGTGATATCTGACCGCGTCTGCCTCACTTTACTTCTGATACAGTCTATGGAGAGTGCATGTGACGCCATCTTATCCTTGTAAAGTTTTCCGCCTGGCATGTTAAGGGTCTCCTGCCGTGTTCTGCTCTCTCCTGACATTTCTTCAGCGACATTGTTTTCTGTGGAATCATTGTTTTGCCTTTTGCATTTTGTGTGGTGTCTGCTCCACGTAATGTGTTTTTTTTTATATTGTCTTTATTGCGATGCGCTCTCAGAGGAGAGGAGGGCGCCTGTGTATAATACTACAAATCTCTCATGATGTGGATGTATTATTCATGAGGGAGAGATCCGGATCCATCTGCGAAATAGTTTAACCCCTCTGAGCCCACGCTTTGTTTATGTAATGGCAGAAGCCATTACATCTCCTGTGCTATCAAATTGGAGAAGTGTGAACCAGCTGTGTTTTTATGTTTTATATATATATATATATATATATATATATATATATAAAATATATAATGTGTTTATATTTATTCGCCAGATAACATTTTCTACTTTGCCCATTTTACTTTCTGAAGAAGAAAATGACGACTTGATTATGAGTCATGTTTAGTAAATGCGGCGTGGTAAAGCCGATAACATGACATATCCCTGGGGTGGGTCATACTACACCGTGCGGCTGTGTCCGGTCTACTCTGCAGCGAGATGATATCTGATTCATGGATTATATTTTTATACTTAAATTACTTTAATTAAGTTCTCCACTAAATTTCTTTTTACAAAAATGGGATTTATATTTAAAGTCCCACCAAACCTCGCTGACTCTTCTGTGCTATCATTTCAGGAATAGTTCTGCTTTAAGTGGGATATCCATTTGTACAAAACATTTTACGTACATTACTTATCCTGTACTGATCCTGAGTAATATCCTGTATTATACTCCAGAGCTGTACTCACTATTCTGCTGGTGAGGTCACTGTGTACAGACATTACTTATCCTGTACTGATCCTGAGTTATATCCTGTATTATACCCCAGAGCTGTACTCACTATTCTGCTGGTGAGGTCACTGTGTACATACATTACATTACTTATCCTGTACTGATCCTGAGTTATATCCTGTATTATACTCCAGAGCTGTACTCACTATTCTGCTGGTGAGGTCACTGTGTACATACACTACATTACTTATCCTGTACTGATCCTGAGTTATATCCTGTATTATACTGCAGAGCTGTACTCACTATTCTGCTGGTGAGGTCACTGTGTACATACATTACATTACTTATCCTGTACTGATCCTGAGTTATATCCTGTATTATACTCCAGAACTGTACTCACTATTCTGCTGGTGAGGTCACTATATGCATATATTACATTACTTATCCTGTACTGAACCTGAGTTATATCCTGTATTATACTCCAGAGCTGTACTCACTATTCTGCTGGTGGGGTCACTGTGTACATACATTACATTACTTATCCTGTTCTGATCCTGAGTTATATCCTGTATTATACTCCAGAGCTGTACTCACTCTTCTGCTGGTGAGGTCACTGTGTACATACATTACATTACTTATCCTCTACTGATCCTGAGTTATATCCTGTATTATACTCCAGAGCTGTACTCACTATTCTGCTGGTGAGGTCACTGTGTACATACATTACATTACTTATCCTGTACTGATCCTGAGTTATATCCTGTATTATACTCCAGAGTTGTACTCACTATTCTGCTGGTGGGGTCACTGTGTACATACATTACATTACTTATCCTGTACTGATCCTGAGTTATATCCTGTATTATACTCCAGAGCTGTACTCACTATTCTGCTGGTGAGGTCACTGTGTACATACATTACATTACTTATCCTGTACTGATCCTGAGATATATCCTGTATTATACTCCAGAGCTGTACTCACTATTCTGCTGGTGAGCTCACTGTGTACATACATTACATTACTTATCCTGTACTGATCCTGAGATATATCCTGTATTATACTCCAGAGTTGCACTCACTATTCTGCAGTGACTTCAGGGCTGCATTTAAACTTCTCAATAGAGGTCGAGGTGGTTGTCCAGTGAAACCACAGGAGCAGGACCCCAACTCTCAGTGAGCAGAGAGGAGTGTGTGCTGTAGACAGAATGTGCTCCATTCATTTTTATGTGAGCGGTGGAGATGCCCAAGCGCTGTCCTCGAGTCTCTTCAGCACTTCCATAGAAATGAATGAAGCGCATTCCGTCTACCGCATATGCTCCCCATGTAGAGTTGGGGTCCTGTTCCTGTGGATAGGGGACAAGATCTTTTTCACTGGACAACCCCTTTAAGGCCGTACCTTTCATAAATTATATATAGTTATATAAATGTATCAGTATATCTCTAGATGTCCATAAAAAGAAGCCATGAGTTGAGCGAACTTACAGTAAATTGGCTCGTAGCGAACCTCGCCGCTCGGCTGTTGATTACTTTAGTCTGCATAAATTAGTTCAGCTTTCCAAGGGCTCCAGTTGCCTGGAAAAGATGGATACAGACCTAGGAGACCTAAGACTGTCATCCCGGACTTTTCCCGGCAACCAGAGCCCTTGGAAAGCTGAACTAATTTATGCAGACTAAAGTAATCAACAGCCGAGCTGCGAGGTTCGCTATGGGCCAAATTACTGTAAGTTCCCTCAACTCTAGGATTGGTTGGTACATGCTGTAATAGTATACAGTTATCGCTATATACTGTACATATGGATACACTTTTGTGTGTTTCTTTTATTTGGATGCCCCATTTAATGTCTGCTCTCCTGTGTTTTGTAGGAGGTGCACTTTACCAACCAGTTGCAATGGTAACATCCCAGGGACAAGTAGTAACTCAAGCTATCCCCCAAGGAGCAATCCAGATTCAAAATGCACAGGTAAGTGTACACGGCATGTCCTCCGCCTTATGAGTGATGTTATTGTCTGCGAATGACACATGGATGATGCTCAGACACCAATCTGACGCTCACAGCATCTCCTTTTCATTAGACAGAGGCAGTGTATCCCAACCAGTGTGCCTCCAGCTGTTGCAAAACTACAACTCCCAGCATGCCCGGACAGCCGTTGGCTGTCCGGGCATGCTGGGAGTTGTAGTTTTGCAACAGCTGGAGGCACCTTGCTTAGGAAACACTGTCTCAAAGTGTAAAATGACGCTGGTCCTCAAACAGCCAACAACGCATCTTTAAAGGCGTTATCCAATTTATATATATATATACATATGTCAACTGGCTCCAGAAAGTTAAACAGATTTGTAAATTACTTCTATTAAAAAATCTTAATCCTTTCAGTACTTATGAGCTGCTGACGTTGAGTTGTTCTTTTCTGTCTAAGTGCTCTCTGATTACACCTTTCTCGGGAACTGTCCAGAGTAGAAGCAAATCCCCATAGCAAACCTCTTCTACTCTGTGCAGTTCCCGAGACATGCAGAGGAGTCAGCAGAGAGCACTGTTGCCAGACTGAAAAGAACAACTCGACTTCAGCAGCTGATAATTATTGGAAGGATTAAGATTTTTTTTTTATAGAAGTCATTTACAAATCTGTTTAAATTTCTGGAGCCAGTTGAGATATATATATATATATATATATATATATATATATATATATATATATATATATAAAAGTTTTTTCCTGGAACACTCCTATAAAGGGGTACTCCAGTGGAAAACTTTAAGTTAAACAGATTTGTAAATCACTTCTATTAAAAAAATCTTAATCATTCCAGTTCTTATCAGCTGCTGTTATGATCCACAGGAAGTTCTTTTCTTTCTGAATTTCCTTTCTGGCTGACCACAGTTCTCTTTGCTGACACCTCTGTCCATTTTAGGAACTGTCCAGAGCAGGATAGGTTGTCTATGGGGATTTGCTCCTACTCTTGACAGTTCCCAAAATGGACAGAGGTGTCAGTAGAGAGCACTGTGGTCAGACAGAGAGGAAATTGAAATAGAAAAGAACTTCCTGTGGATCATACAATAGCTGATAAGTACTGGAAGGATTAAGATTTTTTAATAGAAGTAATTTACAAATCTGTTCAACTTTCTGGCATCAGTTTTTTTTTTTTTTTTAGTTTTGTTTTTTTCAGTGGAGTACCCCCTTAAAGGGTAGATGCATTTTGTATATTAAATAAAAATATGAAATAATTAAGGAACATCATTATAGAGCAGCATAGGCTAATATTAAAACATAATGTAGATGTTCTTGTGTGTGATTTGTGCTTACCATTTTAGCTGATGTGGCAGGTTTGGTTTAGGCTCTATTTTGCGTGTAAATCCATTTCTGAAATAGCTCTGTAATGCAGCCTACATTTCCCATTAATTAATCCTCTGGCTGAGGGTGCAGCGTTTGATCACTGCATTTAATAACCTAATTAGATTGCTAAGCAAACTCATTAGAATCATGTGGGTTGAGGTTTACATTGTTGCAGTTTTCATGCATTTTATTTAAATTTGCCATCAGGTGAAAGTGAGTTGATCTATAATCACAATTGAGGTATTTTATGGAGACTTGAGGTCTTTAGGCCATGTTCACACGTTGAATTTTACTGCATTTTTTACTGCATTTTGCACAAGATTTTTACTGCATTTTGGCTGTTTCTGCCACAATTTTCCAATATTGCGGTAAAAAAAAGACTCAAATTGCTCAACTGTGGTTAGATCATCCAGAGCAGGAGCAAATCCCCATAGCAATCCTCTCCCGCTCCGGACAGTTCCTGACACAGACAGAGGTGTCAGCAGAGAGCACTGTGGTCAGACTTGAAAGAACTACACAACTTCTTCTGGAGCATACAGCAGCTGATAAGTACTGGAAATATTAAGATTTTTATATAGAAGTAATTTACAAATCTGAATAACTTTCTGCTGGCACCAGTTGACTTGAAAACATTTTTCTTTCCTTCGGAGTACCCCTTTAAAGGAGTACTCTGGGATATATCCGCTATCCTAAGTTTCAGATTGTGTGGGGCCTGACCGCTGCCCCCCCAATCTACCATACGAGGGCCCCGGCAGTCAGCGGCAAGGGGGTGTGTCCGACCAGTACATGACAGAGCAGCCGACACCCCCCCTTAATACATCTTTATGGGAGAGCCGGAACGCTGCATCATGTGGTGGTCGACACGCGCTATCACAGCAAAGAGCCGGAGGCCCCGTACGGGAGTTCGTGGGGGGCCCAGCGGTCGGAAACTTAGGGGATAGGGGATACGTTTTATATCCTACTCCTTTAACTGCATGTTTGTTCTGTGAGTTTAAAGGGGTACTCCACTGGGAAAAAAAATTCTAAATCAACTGGTGCCAGAAAGTTAAACAGATTTGTAAATTAGAGCAAAGTAGGAAAATAGTCAGCTCACCCGGCCACCGCACGGCAATATAGTCCTCCAAGGATATGAAGAAAGCAGGTAGATGCCAGCGATTAAGAAACTTCACCTTTATGGGAACCATGTAAAATCATCGACATGGAGAGAATTCAATGAGACAAACATTTAAAATTCCAGGAATCAGCGCCAAGCATGACGCGTTTCAGGTCATGTGACCTTTCATCAGATGCATGGTGGGAAGCAGAAGGATGGGGAAATAAATCCCAGCCTCCTAATGGAACAGGTGAGTAAGATTTCTATCCTACGAACCAGGGATTAACCCTGTCCGTTCCAAAAATAGAGGCACCCATCTGCTATACATAACAGGTACAAAATCATAAATCATTAAACACCTATAACCATAGTTACAAGATAAGTGCAAACAATATATATGGAACCTGTATATTTTTTAGGGAGACACAAAGTGTATATTTAGAGGAAAAAGGTTGCCAAAACACTAATAATTATAAATAATTGAATTCTCTCCATGTCGATTATTTTACATGGTTCCAATAAAGGTGAAGTTTCTTAATCGCTGGCATCTACCTGCTTTCTTCAGATTTGTAAATTACTTCTATTTAAAAATCTTAATCCTTCCAGTACTTATCAGCTGTTATATGCTCCACAGAAAGTTCTTTTCTACTTGAATTTATTTTCTGTCTGCCCACATTGCTCTCTGCTGACACCTCTGTCCATTTTAGGAACTGTCCAGAACAGGATAGGTTTTCTATGGGGATTTGCTCCTGGACAGTTCCTTAAATGGACAGAGGTGTCAGCAGAGAGCACTGTGGTCAGACAGAAAGGAAATTCAAAAAGAAAAGAACTTCCTGTGGATCATGCAGCTGTCCAGAGTAGAAGCAAATCCCCATAGCAAACCTCTCCTGCTCTGGACAGTTCCTGACATGGACAGAGGTGTCAGCAGAGAGCACTGTGGTCAGACAGAAAGGAAATTCAAAAAGGAAAGAACTTCCTGTGGAGCATATAACAGCTGATAAGTACTGGAAGGATTAAGATTATAAGTAATTTACAAATCTGATTAACTTTCTGGCACCAATTGATTTTTTAATTAATGTTTTCCAGTGGAGTACCCCTTTAAGCCACTGTGGATTTCTGCATAGCAGACCCCACTTAAATCAATGTAATCTGCTGCGGAAGTTCTGTCGCAGAACGCCTGCCGCAACTCAAACCTGCAGTAGAAACTCGCGGTTAACCCCTTCCCCTAAGAGGAATTCTCGGTTGTGTAGCCAGGTAGCGGTAGCCGTGCCTGCGTGTGATTTTCAAGTGCCAGATCCTATTCCCATCACTGCGCAGTAACCGCACCTGTCAGGAATATAGTCGACGATTTTCGGAACATCCGAGCTCTGCAGAGACCTCCAGTAAAATGTGCGCTGCCCGTCGTGTCTCGGGGGCCGTCCCCAGGCACTCGCTAAAGAGCCCGGAGCTTATTTGCAGCTGCTCTTTGGAGGAGGAAGGTGCTTCTTAGAATTGGCGGCCGGTGTTTCACCTCGGCAAGAAATTGAATGATGGATGAAGAGCTATGAAACTGTCAGGGATGGCGGCTTTGTTTATGTCCATAACTGCGCTTGATGGCCTGCCGAAATCCATTCACAAAGGAAACTGCCCGACTACAAAGTGGGACTCGGGAGACCGAACTTTTCCCTTCAAATAAATCACAAAAGTTTTCATCGTTCTCTTGGGGGGGAGCAAGGGATGAGGTGGATTTCTACATCCTAAGAGGAACATTTCAGCTGTCCGGGCATGCTGGGAGTTGTAGTTTTGCAATAGCTCGAGTCAATGGAGCCATTGGAAAGGGGCAGATCCAAAATATACAACCCGAAACACATCAGTACCTAACCCTATAAAGACCTATGATTTCTTATGGTGCCTACACACATTAGGTGAGTATTTCCCAACTAGGGTGCCTCCAGCTGTTGCAAAACTACAACTTCCAGCCTGCCCGGACAGCCTTCGGCTGTCCGGGCAGGCTGGGAGTTGTAGTTTTGCAATAGTTGGAGGCACCCTGGTTGGGAAACACTGCATTAGGTGAAAGATGACCAGACCAGCTGTATTTCCCCAAACAGTAAAGGACACATGCACGCTTGAACGCCATGGGCAAGCATTAGGCTGTATTCACACCACGTTTTTGCAATACAGTTCCGTATCAGGTTTTTGATGAAAAACTGATTCCTCATAACCTGACTAAACTGCATCAAAATGTGTGTACAAATTTTAACCTGTATACAGTTAAAAACCGTATACGGTTTAAAAAATGATGTCCGGTTGCATCCGTATTTTAAGAAAAAAAAACGTATACGTTTTTTACTTTTCACTCCATTAGGAATAAAGTTTCACTTGTTTGATTGAAATTCCAAGAAAAAAAAGACTGTGCAAAGTCAAAAACCGTATGGTGAAAACTTAATGGAACCATACGCTCATACAGTTCTGTACGGTTCCCATTGACTCCCATGTTAAAAAAAAAAAAGTATACAGTTTAATACAGTTTTTCAACCGGACCAAAAAACCGTGGCAGGCTACAGCTTTGGGTACGGGAAAAAAACTGGCAAAACCTTACAGGATGCAAAACGGACACAACCTGATGCATCTTTTGGCATACGGTTTTCAATGAAGAGTCAATGCATACGGTTTTCAATACGGTTCCGTACGGTTTTCACATAGAAAATGTATTCGGGAACTGAATTGCAAAAACGTGGTGTGAATGCAGCCTTAGGCTTAAAAATGGACTCCGTATAGTCCTTCTCCAAGAGGATGAATACTAGCTAGTGCCACCTATAGGTCAATATCTAACTATTTTAAGGGGTTGTCCAGAATTAGAAAAATGATGCTTCTTTTATGCAAAAACAGCGCCACTCCTGTCCACAGGTTGTATCTGGTATTGCAGCTCAGTTCCATTGAGGTGAATGGGACTGAGCTGCAGTACTACAAGCGGCCTGCAGACAGGAATGATGCTGTTTTTGATACCCCTTCTAAGGGAATTTGTCACCACAAATAGACCTATTGTTTAAATCATGTTTTTTTCTGTTAAACACACACATATATAGATATATACATTTTTATTTTATTTTTAAAGCATTTTTTGTATTTTTTTTTTTTTTGTATAAAAAATTAAAAAATCTTGCCCTTTTCAGTATGGCCTCTAGGCCTAATATAAAGGATAGCTATTATTTCACAGAAAACAAATAATGCTTCTGTATGTTACTAGATCATGCGGATGCTTTACATGTCTTTTTTTATGTGTCTAGCTTCTGTATTTGGCTCACAAATCCCTCTGTTCTTCTGCTCACTCATTCTGACATCCACTGCTCAGGAAGGGGCGTGTCCCAGGCAAGCACTGAGCCCGCCCTCACTCACCGTGCATTCACTTCCTCCCTGAGTCTGCTGTGCTGACCCTCTTCATCCAGTCACTGCAGGCTGCTCTGTAACCCTTCCTCTCAGTTTTCATGCTGCAGTCTGATAGGACGGGAGTCAGCACAGAGGAGTTATAGTCCCGCCCTCACTTTCTGGACTTTGTCCCTGCCTGTGCTTCAGCTGGGACAAAGATGATGCTGCAGCCGGACAGGATTATGTTCTGGATGGTATGGGGACCCCTAGTGGCCATTTTTTTAAATTTTTTATAAGCCATGATCTCTATAAAAATGATATACATTTTTTTATGCAGTATATTAGAAAGGTTAGTGTTTTGCCAAGATGTACAACATATAAAAAGTTTTCATTTCCGATAGTGCCTGCACAGATCGCTTTCCAGCAGTGTCCGCCTTATAACCACAGACAGGAGTGCAGTGACACCAGTGCATAGATAACCATGGTGCATAGACACCATTCACATAACCATTATTATAGGGAGTCTGTCCTCAGTATCACCCGCACTAATCTGTGGGTACAGGCATGTAGTGCAGGGGACACTGATAAATATGGTACTTACCTTACTGTGTCCCGTTAGTCCGGTATTCCCGCTTTTCCATATATGTTAATAAGCAGGTTTGGTACACGCTAACGTCAAGCACATTTCATCTTTAGTCCAACCCACCTCATAAATATTCATACCCCTCCTTCTGCCTCATAAATACTCATGACACTCATTCTGCCTCTCTTCCTGATAATGTCGCACGCAAGATTCTGGGGGTACCCTGCACAATACCCAAGGATGGAGGTTTAAAGGGGTACTCCGCTGCTCAGCGTTTGGAACAAATTGTTCCAAACACTGGAGCCGGCGCCGGGAGCTCGTGACGTCATAGTTCCGCCCCCTCATTATGTCACGCCCCGCCCCTCAATGCAAGTCTATGGGAGGGGGCGTGACAGCCGTCACCCCCCTCCCATAGACTTGCATTGAGGGGGCGGGGCTATGACGTCACGAGCTTCCGGCATTGGCTCCAGCGTTCGGAACAGTTTGCTCCAAACACTGAGCAGCGGAGTACCCCTTTAAGCTGCGACTAGATTTATGCAGCAGATCCCATTGAAGTAAAAGTAATCTGCTGGGGATTTTCTGCTATGGAAAACCCGCCACAGCTTTAAGGGGTACTCTGCTGTAAACATCTTATACCCTATCCAAAGAATAGTGGATAAGATAGTAGATTGGGGGGGGGGGTCCCGCCGCTGGGGACCCCCGCGATCTCTGGGCCTGCAGCTTCCATGTCCATTCATGTCTATGGGAGGGGCGTGACAGCTAGTACATAGCCGTCACGCCTCCTCCCATAAACGTGAATGGAGTTCGCTCCGTGCACCGAATGACAGGTGCCGCAGCGGAGATCATACATCTTATCCCCTATCCAGTAGATCCCGCCTGTATGAATGTATCCTAAAGTCAGGATCTTCTTTCTGCTACAAAATATGTAATTTCAGAACCGGCCTAGACATTAAATGATGTTTTCATACATGAGGTTAGTGGGGGTGTTGGGGGGGGGGGTTGAAAAATCACTTGCAGATTATCTTGCTGACGGGCGCGTATCATATGCAGAGTTATCGCACCGCGTCACTAATGTTGGCGATGAATATTTTAATTTTCACCTTGCACATTCTGTTTGCTAAGCTGCAGGAAATTAACTTCACTTTAGAGAAATTAAATTTTTTTATCCAATTATTTTTTTATCCAAAGACCCCAGAGCTGACACTGGCACCGAGCCGAACATGGCAAAAAAATTCAGGCAACGTTTGCAACGAAATTTAGGCTTTTCTGTGAAGAAATCGTTCGGACAGCATGACGCCGTATGGGCTGCGATATCCTCCATGTTGTCTGAAGTCAATGGCAGCAGCAGCGCTGCGTGGAAGAGGCTATGGACAGTGTCCAAGTACCGAGCAATGAAACTATAGGCTGTGTCTTCCAGACGTTCATAAACTGTCTGACTGCGCTCTGCAGGGTCTAAAATCCATCACCATGTAGAGACTTAATAATACGTTCTTATCTGACCGTATAATCACCGGCGATATAGTAGTACTTACTGTACAACACTGCAGACTATGGCAGTGCTATATCCGTGCACTGCTAATAGCTACAACTTCGACCTGCCTCGAAAGTGTGACTCCAAGGTCGCACTGGAGAGAAAGCTTTCCTCCTTCTAAAGCATTGTTTCCCAACCAGGGTGCTTCCAGCTGTTGCAAAACTACAACTCTCAGCATGCCCGGACAGCCAAAGGCTGTCCGGGCATGCTGGGAGTTGTAGTTTTGCAACAGCAGGAGGCACAATTCTGTTTTCTTCAGATGGAATTTGCCAATGTTATAACTGCGTCCAGGGTACCACTCCGTGGGCAGGATGCAGGGTGCTTGGCCCACGGAGTATAAGTAGGGATGCATAGCATCGCTACTAAACTCTGCTGGCTGTATAGTATACATGGGTGTATAGAGCACCACTGTATACTATACAAGAGCAGGGACTCCCGTCACTATACTCTCAGGAGTCCCAACACCTAGCAGGGCTGAGCTGTGCCAGCAGCTATGCAGCCGCAGGCACAGCTCATGTTGGGTAGGAGATATACATCCTATATATTCCACCCAGCAAGAATATACAGGGGAAAAAAAAGCATTCTGTATAGATGGTTTACTGTAAGCCCTTCCAACCCAGCAACTAGTGCTGCTGAGCAACACTAGTTAACTCTTTTGAGGGCTATGCAGTATATACAGCCATCTTTAGATCTATAGATGGCTGTATAAACTGTAGCCAGACGATCACTTATCACCCTGACTCCTGCTCCGGACTTGTCCAGTGTAGCCCACAGCCCTAGTGATGACGTCATTAAAGGCAGAGCTACAGCCAGGAGCCAGGGTGGTAAGTATGGCTCTATTCACGTTGTACATTTTTAGCATGTCTTTTTGTTTAAAAAAAATATAATGCATGATAAAAATGTATAATGTGAACAGACCCTTTCTGGCAGCGTCTTCCCAAACAGGGAGCCTCCAGTTGTTGCTTAACCAAAACCCCAATCATTTCAAGATGGTGGTGATGATGATGACGACGACGACGAAACTATCGCGTTTCTGCTTAAAATCTCAGCATGCTGCGATTTGGCAAAATTGCCAATGAGTCCCAAATCGCATTGAAATTCCGAGAACAGGAACCAAATGGCAAACACAAAAACGCTATGCCTGTCCGGGCATGCTGGGATTTGTAGTTTCGCAACAACTGGAGGTGTACAGTTTGGAGACCACTGACCTATGGCAATAGTCTGAAACCTCTGGCTCTCCAGTGGTTGCAACCGCTTGAGAGCCACAGGTTGGACACCACAATCTAAAGGTGTCAGGGCATGTAACCTATGACACCGTGTAACTTTTTGGACCGTGTCTGCATTTTTTGTGGGCTCCACCTTACCCCGCGAGGTCTCATTCGGTCTCATTGTGTTCCCAATAATCACAAGACATATAGATATGATAACACAAACTGGCGGTCCTCACTTCACGTCCACCGTTGCCAAGGAAACCAGGATGCCATTGTGAGCCGGGGGTGATCAGGAAGTGGTCCTCATGGCAACGCGTGCTGCATTTTTAAGCCTGACTTCCTGAGAAGAAAGAGCGGCTTAGAAGATAAAGTGGCGGCGACGCTCACAAAGCCGCCGGCGTACGGAAAGGACGGTCCCACGAGGCGCATGGGGAACAATCGCCTCAGTCCTTACGGTGATAGAATGGAGAACATGGGGCTGCCATGCGTTTCCATTATCCACAAGTGTCACACAAAGAACTACTATGGATGATATAGTAGTGTTTCCCGGACCAGGGTGCCTCCAGCTGTTGCAAAACTACAACTCCCAGCATGCCCGGACAGCCTTTGGCTGTCCGGGCATGCTGGGAGTTGTAGTTTTGCATCAGCTGGAGGCACCTTGATTTGGGAAACACTGCTACAATCTATTGATTGGCTTAGTTCACGTCAAAATTTTGGTGCAATATTCAATCACTGGCTAATTTTAGAAAAGTGTAAATGTGGCGTTCGTAACGTGCACCACGTTTCAGCCAAATTTGGCGCATAGTAAGCAAAAGAAGTCAGAGCAAGTGTTAGAAGGTTGTAGCCTTATGCTTGTTCATTTGTCTATGTCTGTCCATCCTGGGATCAGGGTCAGGTTAAGCTATCATCGTGCTCCAGGGCGAGGATTGTCCAGAATGCGCTCGATCTTCAAGTGCTGAGGACTGGAATGCTTCATCTCTGCTTGATTGACAGTTCAGCTAGAAGCCGAGCCCTGTTTTCAAATCTCACAGCTGTGTACAATTTGTATACAAGGTGCAGGAATTAGATTTGAAAACAGGACTTGGCTTCCAGCTGACTGTCTATCAAGCAGGGACAGCAATGGGAGGGGAAACCAGGAGACGTTCCAGCCTGTAGGCGTTCCAGTGGAATCACCCTTTAAGGGACTTTTTCCCAACCAGTGCGCCTCCAGCTGTTGCAAAACAACAACTCCCACCATGCCTGGACAGCCAACGGCTGGGAGTTGTAGTTTTGCAAACAGCTGGAGGTGCACTGGTGGGAAAGACTGCTTTAAGGTGTATAGTACAGTCTGACACCACCCTCTGTGTGCCACTCCATTTTCTGCATGTTTTATATATTTATTTATTATTTTATTTATTATTTATTTATATATATTTTTTTGTGCTAAGCAACTTTTATTAGTTCTTAGGAAATGGCCAATTGTACCCATTGTTTCCTTTAGGGAGATGTGAATCTGATGAATATAAAGCACATTTCATACTCCGGCTTCTCTGCTGTCCCACAGGTCAATCTGGAACTGACCTCTCTGCTTGACGGGGAAGATAAAAAGTCTAAAAACAAGCGCGGAGTCCTCCCGAAGCACGCCACCAACATAATGCGCTCATGGCTTTTCCAGCACCTAATGGTAAGAGCCACAAAAATATCCCCTGCTGGGCCATCGGGAGGGAGAATATGGCCCATGACCTCCAGTCCAGACATTAAATTAATATATATATACATATATATATATATATATATATATATATATATACACACACACATATACATATATATATTTATATTTTAATAGGTATAGATATATATTTATTTATAATCATTTACTACACATATGAGCTACTGGTAGTAGTTAGAGGGTTACTACTGCAACAGTGTATAGTATTGGCAGTATATTGGAGATAACTACAACTTGCAAAACTACAACACCCAGCATGCCCAGACAGCCAAAAGCTGTCTGAGAATGCTGGGATTTGTAGTTTTGCAACAGCTGGAGACACACTGGTTTGGAAATGTTGTGTTAGGGTATGAAAGCAAAATTTACCTTTACACGAGATGATGGTGGTTGCCAAGATTATAAAATAAATTTTTTAGCCAAGTGTCAAGGAGGCGGAACGAGCCGCTCAAGTGCCACCGCCGGTCACACCTCCATTCATGCCCTCACTCTAAGCCCCTCCTTGAGTGATGACAAGTGAGGAGGTGTGCCCAGCTGGGGCACTTGAGCAGTTTAGTTCCACCTCTTTGACACTTGGCTAAGAAATAATAAGGCACTTTTATAAGTTTTGGCAGCCACCATCAGCCCCAGTACAGTTTGCTGTTATACCCTAGCAGTATCCAACAGTGCCTGCCGCTTTTAGCAGTAAATAGAGCTGACAGATTCCTGTTAATGTAATAAAATATAGATAGTATTAGGAGTGTAAAACCATTTAAAAAAAATGTATTATTATTAGAGTGGTCCAGTTTAAAAAAAAATTTGACTTAACCCACCAAGATATATAACTTACTAATAAAGTATGGTTGAAGTCACACGCCCATCAAGTTCATCCAAGAAGAGGAGGAGATAGATAAAGGAAAGAGGTATGGGTGGATGATGGGGAGGAGGATGTGGGGTTATAACAAATTGTTCTGACTTCAGCATTCTTTTGCATGATTCACCAGACAGGAAGTTGTGTTGTCCTCTCATTGTCAGTGTGGTGTTGTCTCAGCAACTCCCTGGCTCCTCCTTCCCTTCTGAGACATCTGCTATCTCAGGAGGTGTGGCTGGATCTTGTTGATGAGTTCCGGCCCCACCCCCTGAGTGATGTTACCACCTTTGACCAGCCCCTACAGCTACATCACCATCTCCCTATCACATACAAATATACATTTTCATTGGGACATTTAGGGTGTATTCACACACACCAGATTCGCAATTGCAGATTTTATAAGTCAATCAAAATTGCATAAGAATTGCATCGTAAAATCCGCAAATTGCTGATTTTACAACTTCAAATCAGTACCCGTAAGCGGTGTTCACATGTGGCATTTTATTAGTGGTACTTTCACTGGTATTTGCCGTGAAGATGATGGAATTCAGTGTAAAAATTGCACAATTTT
>NC_079198.1:124555002-124610002 GCF_029499605.1 Hyla sarda | reverse complement strand
TGTGTGATGTCATCATGTCCATATGGAGGAACTGTGTGATGTCATCATGTCCATATGGAGGAACTGTGTGATGTCATCATGTCCATATGGAGGAACTGTGTGATGTCATCATGTCCATATGGAGCAAGACAAAAAGAAAAAAAGAGACACGCGCCCCTAGTGTGATACTTCAAAAACTTGGGGTAAGGGAAGGGGTTGGAATTCCACTTACCAGATGGTGTTGCGCTATGGGCACAACACCTAGATGAGCTCGAGTGATGATGCAGTGTGCTGAATGCAGCCTGGATCCTCCGGTATCAGCGTGGCTGGCCGGCTTGCAGAGATATCAGGAACAGGAACGGGGAAAAAAGATCCTCAATAGGCGCAGTGGACAGCAGTGAAGGAGAATTCAATGGTAATCCATCATTGATATAAAGATATTTATTGAGCACACAATGGCAACGCGTTTCTTGCCCGGATGCACATTTGCCTGAGGAAGTGCCCGATCCGGGCAAGAAACGCGTTGCCATTGTGTGCTCAATAAATATCTTTATATCAATGATGGATTACCATTGAATTCTCCTTCACTGCTGTCCACTGCGCCTATTGAGGATCTTTTTTCCCCGTTCCTGTTCCTGATATCCATGTCCATATGGAGGAACTGTGTGATGTCATCATGTCCATATAGAGGAACTGTGTGATGTCATCATGTCTATATGGAGGAACTGTGTGATGTCATCATGTCTATATGGAGGAACTGTGTGATGTCATCATGTCCATATAGAGGAACTGTGTGATGTCATTATGTCTATATGGAGGAACTGTGTGATGTCATCATGTCCATATAGAGGAACTGTGTGATGTCATCATGTCTATATGGAGGAACTGTGTGATGTCATCATGTCCATATAGAGGAACTGTGTGATGTCATCATGTCCATATGAAGTGAAATCTCTGAGGAATGTTTCCAGCAACTTGTAGAAAGTATAAAGGGGTCCGACCCGGGACTATCAAGGTGTACCTAATAAAGTGGCCAGTGAGTGTATATTTCCTGAAGAAATATGCTGAAATCTCTGCCATAAATTTGCTCATCCAGAGTAAACTATTATTTCTTACAGCTGACGCTTTGTTACAGTTGCATCTAGTACCTATAGCAATCAGGACAGGAGGGAGGTTTGTGCAGTGTTTTTCTCCCAGATGTTTCTTTAAACTGGATATATGGTAACAAGTCTTCACCTGTGACAAGTATTAGGTCTATATGAGTTTTTTTCCGGGGGATATGATCATTAAGGTTTTAGTTTTTTGTGGCGCTGATGACTTGTTTTATAGAAGGAAAATAAACTGGTCCAGAGGGGATAGCGAGCGCTGAGGGATCAGGACGTGCCGCCATTTCTATCTCTTTTCTGCCATCTAGTGTTCATTGTGGAGGTTACACCGTGCAGACACCTTATGAGCTGGTCTTATTAAGTACAAAGTTTTACAGAATTTTAAGCACTTTTTTCCCATGGAGAATTACCCTAAAGACGATCAACCATAATTAGATTTAATATGGGTGAAAACAGACACAATCCCATCAAATATCCGTACACAATTGCTGATCCGCAGATGACATTGTGTATAGTGACATGTCACCTTTCAACCTCACATTTATTATTCACAGTTTATATTTTCTCTAACAAAATGTATGGACGCTCCTGTGGACGCTCCTGTCCTCTTCAGTATTTCATGCACCTGAGCCGCAGTTTGTGCTCCAGAGCTGCTCTTCAGAACTGGGGGTGGGAGGTTGTAACTAGAGATGAGCGAACTTACAGTAAATTCGATTCGTCACGAACTTCTCGGCTCGGCAGTTGATGACTTTATCCTGCATAAATTAGTTCAGCTTTACGGTGCTCCGGAGGGCTGGAAAAGGTGGATACAGTCCTAGGAAAGAGTCTCCAGCCAACCGGAGCACCTGAAAGCTGAACTAATTTATGCAGGAAAAGTCATCAACTGCCGAGCCGAGAAGTTCGTGACTAATCGAATTTACTGTAAGTTCGCTCATCTCTAGTTGTAACCATAGGCGGCCGTTCTGGAGTCTCTTACCCAGTCCTCTGGTCGTCCATATGATTATTTTTCTATAGTTTTGGTTTGAATAGTATTATTTACTATAGTTTTACTATGAATAGTCCCTGGCCTTATCTTATATGAAGGATAAAGGGGTACTCCGGAGGGAATTATTATTATTATGTTTATTTATTTTTTCATATCAACTAATGCTAGAAAGTTATACAGATTTGTAAATTACTTCTTAAAAAATAATCTTAATCCTTCCAGTACTTATCAGCTGCTGTATGCTCTAGAGGAAGTTGTGTAGTTCTTTCCAGTCTGACCACAGTGCTCTCTGCTGACACCTCTGTCCGTGTCAGAAACTGTTCGGAGCAGGAGAGGTTTTCTATGGGGATTTTTCCCTGCACTGGACAGTTTTTGACATGGACAGAGGTGTCAGCAGAGAGCACTGTGGTCAGACTGGAAAGAACTACACAACTTCCTCTGGAGCATGCAGCAGCTGTTAAGTACCACAGTGTTCAGTTCTTAGATACTGGAAAATGTCAGTAGAGATAAAAGCTCACACATGATTGGTTTCCCTACCACTGTGCCTCCAGCTGTTACAAAACTACAACTCCCAGCATGCCCGGACAGCCGTTGGCTGTTGTAGTTTTGCAACAGCTGGAGACACATTGGTTGGAAAACACTGCTTGAGGGGCTCTGATTGTATGGTAATAAATCTGTTTCATTGTGTAATTAAATGTTCCGCAGATTTCTACTATACTTTGTTTCATTAGTTTCTCACAGTTCTCACAATCTCTGCTTGCAGTTAGTGAATGGAAACCATAAGCTCTAGTCTGCTCACACAAGTGTATAGCCTGGAGTTCACCCTATCAGGACAGGTTTCAATCTTTTAAATGGGTTATTTCCAGTTTGACCACAGTGCTCTCTGCTGCCACCTCTGTCCATGTCAGGAACTGTCCAGAGTTCAAGCAAATCCCCATAACAATCCTATCCTTCTCTGGGGCAGTTCCTGATATGGACAGAGGTGTCAGCAGAGAGCACTGTGGTCAGACTGGAAAGAACTACACAACTTCCTCTAGAGTATACAGCAGCTAAGTACTGGAAGGATTAAGATTTTTATATAGAAGTAATTTACAAATCTGTAAAACTTTCTGGCACCAGTTAATTTGAAAAAACATTTTTTTTTCCCCCCCTCTGGAGTACCCCTTTAAGGCCTGATGCATGAAACGCTGGTATAGATACATTTCCCCCCAAGGTCTATCAGAAACTTTTTATTATGCCCAAAACCATAAAGTGTAATTCCTTCCCAGTCCCTGTTCCCCTTACAATGTTACACTTAGGGATGGATGGTCATAGTAACGGATGTCATTTTTTTTGCAGCACCCGTACCCAACAGAGGATGAGAAGCGGCAGATCGCAGCACAGACAAACCTTACACTATTGCAAGTCAACAACTGGTAAGTGTCCCTCCTGCAGCTTCCAGCACAGGGAGAAGATCTGCAGCAGAATCCACAGGGATCACTTGCTGATGTTGCTTTGTAGAGGGTAAAATCTGTGGCAAATCCGCAACGTAATAGGATTGATGTAAATGGGACTTTAAAGGGGTACTCCGGTGGAAAACTTTAAAAAAAAATTTTTAATGAACTGGTGCCAGAAAGTTTTGTAAATTACTTCTATTAAAAAATCTTAATCCTTCCAGTACTTATTAGCTGCTGAATTCTACAGAGGAAATTCTTTTCTTTTTGGAAAAGCAGAGCTCTCTGCTGACATCACGAGCACAGTGCTCTCTGCTGACACCTCTGTCCATTTTAGGAACTGTCCAGAGCAGCATATGTTTGCTATGGGGATTTTCTCCTACTCTGGACAGTTCTTAAAATGGACAGAGATGTCAGCAGAGAGCACTGTGCTCGTGATGTCAGCAGAGAGCTCTGTGTTCCAAAAAGAAAATAATTTGCTCTGTAGTATTCAGCAGCTAATAAGTCCTGGAAGGATTAAGATTTTTTAATAGAAGTAATTTACAAATCTGTTTAACTTTCTGGCACCAGTTGATTAAAAATAATAATAATAATAATGTTTTCCACCGGAGTACCCATTTAAGTCTGATATGGAAAAACCCACTGCATATGAAGGAAGGCCTATTCACATTTTTGCGCTGTATTTTGCAGCTATATGGTACACGGATGTGGTGATCCTGAACATTTCTTTTGGCATGACATACTTCTAGATGACATAGTGTTAAAGGGGTACTCCACTGGTTATCGTTCAAAACATTGAATTCCGAACGCTGTGCGCATGCTGTGGGGGGTCAGCCACGCCCCGTCGTGACATCATTCCAGGTCCCCTCAATGCATGGCCAACCCCTGAAGCGCGCGCACGGGTTTCGGAACTAAATGTTCCGAACGTTGGCCAGTGGAGTACCCCATTAAAGGGGTACTCCACTAGAAAACATTTTTTTTTTAATCAACTGGTGCCAGAAAGTTAAACAGATTTGTAAATTACTTCTATAAAAAAAAATCTTAATCCTTCCAGTATTTATCAGCTGCTGTTATGATCCACAGGAAGTTCTTTTCTTTTTGAATTTCTTTTCTGTCTGACCACAGTGCTCTCTGCTGACACCTCTGTCCATTTTAGGAACTGTCCAGAGCAGGATAGGTTTTCTATGGGGATTTGCTCCTACTCTGGACAGTTCCTAAAATGGACAGAGGTGTCAGCAGAGAGCACTGTGGTCAGGCAGAAAGGAAATTCAAAAAGAAAAGAACTTCCTGTGGATCATAACAGCAGCTGATAAGTACTGGAAGGATTAAGATTTTTTAATAGAAGTAATTTACAAATCTGTTTAACTTTCTGGCACCAGTTGATTAAAAAATAAAAATAAATGTTTTCCAGTGGAGTACCCCTTTAAGGAGAACCAGTCAGGTTCTAGGGCCCCAGACCAGACTGGTGAGGAGAACAGCGTTCTAATGCGGTTCTCCTATATATATGCGATTATATGCAAAGCTGCATAGAGCGAAAAAATATCTTCAAACAGGGCGCATGTTAATAGGTGAGTATCGTTATAATCAGTGTCACCCACAATACAGTCCTGTACCAGAAGGTTAGTGCGGGTGACACTGAAAGAAAATATGTGCTGCATGACAACTTATCCCCAATCCTTTGGTGTGTGTCTGATTGCGGGGGGGGGGGGGGGGGGGGGTCTGACTGCTGGGATCCTGCACACAGAGCACGGCACGGATCTCCTGCACGGCACCCCGGCTCTCTGCAAGAAGTGGTGGCCGACATGCCCCCTCCATGTATCTCTATGGAAGAGAGCGTTCTTGTATCACCGCCTCTCCCATAGAGAAACATGGAGGGGTGTTTTGTTCCCCGCTTCATGCAGAGGACGACATTCTCCTTGCACAGAGCGGGAATCACTCCATGCACTAGGAGAGCGGGGGATCCTCATTTTTCCGTGCAGGAGGTCGTGTGGATAGGGGATAAGTTGTCATGCAACACATAACTCCTTTAAAGGGGTACTCCGCTGCTCAGCGTTTGGAACAAACTGTTCCGAACGCTGGAACAGGGAGCTCTTGACGTCATAGCCCCACCCCCTCATGTTGTCTCACCCCACCCCCTCAATGCAAGTCTATGGGAGGGGGCGTGACAGCCATCATGCCCCCTCCCATAGATTTGTATTGAGGGGGTGTGGCGTGACATCATGAGGGGGTGGGGCTATGACATCACGAGCTCCCGGCTCCAGCGTTCGGAAGTTTGTTCCAAATGCTGAGCAGCGGAGTACCCCTTTAACAAGTGGAAATATGGTGCTTGAGTGAAATCTAAATATTTTCAGTGACGGCCCCTTTCACCATAGTTATGGGATGACCTCCGCCATATTCTTCTCTGTCTTGCAGGTTCATTAATGCTCGGCGGCGCATCCTGCAGCCAATGTTAGACGCCAGTAATCCTGACCCAGCACCGAAAGCAAAAAAGATAAAGTCTCAGCACCGGCCAACCCAGCGGTTCTGGCCCAACTCAATTGCAGCTGGAGTGTTACAGCAACAAGGCGTGTTACCTGGGACCAACCCTGACGGTAAGTGGAGTCGTGAAGTGAAATTAAATGCGCACTGTCACTTTTGACATGTTGTAGAGGCGTGCAAAAAGTTTTGATCCTGACCCTGACCGATCGCCAGAATGAGCCAGAAGAAGAATGCGCTAACTAGACAAAATTACAATGTAAGTCTATGGGATTGACTCAAAGTGCACACAGGGGTGTAACCATTGACATTCACAGTTTGGGCAACACTGGTCTAAGCCCTCATCTCTACAGCCAAAACGGGGCATTCAGGAAAGCAGAATAAGGGGCTGCAGACTGACATATCAGATGGAATAAGTAAGGAATGGCATCCAGCAGCTTGCATTGTATTGTATGAAAATACAAGCTGCAGAAGACAGATGCTGTAACCGATTGAGCTGTTCTTCAGCAGTGAGAATCCAAAATTACAGCGCGATGTGTTTTCGATGTGCACCAGCAATTTAACAGCGTCGCCCTGCTTCAATGTTGGTTAACGCCCACTTATCGTTGTGCACTGAAAAAAATACTACTGGTCCTATTTTTGTCCACATCTTAAAAAGCGGCCGTCCCAATCTAGGAGTTCTAGTTTGGGAGACCTATATCAAGTGTGCGGACAAAAACTGTAAGGTATTTTATGGGACACAATACAATTAAAGAGAATTGGTGTAAATACAGGCAGGTTTGTAGTGTAAAGGGGTACTCCGCTGCTCAGCATTTGGAACAAACTGTTCCGAACGCTGGAGACGGCGCCAGGAGCTTGTGACGTCATAGCCCTGCCCTCTCATGACATCACGCCCCGCCCCCTCAATGCAAGTCTATGGGAGGGGGCGTGACGACTGTCACGCCCCCTCCCATAGACTTGCATTGAGGGGGCGGGCTATGACATCACGAGCTCCTGGCGCCATCTCTGAGCAGCGAAGTACCTCTGCAAGGTACTCCACTACTTTAAAAGTAATCCCCTGTCTACAGGATAAGGGATAAGTGTCTGATCGTGGGGGGGGGGTCTGACCTCAAAGACTGCCAGCATTCTCCAGAACAGGGCCCTATCTCTCCCTGTGTATGGAGCGGCATGTCTTCACACACTCCATGCACTGTCTATGGAGGCGCCAGAGATACCTGAATACAGCACTCGTGTATCTCCGGCGCTCCCATGAAGAGTATATGCCGCTCCATGCAAAGGGAGAGAATCTTTCCTGTTCTGGAGATTGGCGGGAGTCTTAGAGGTCAGACCCCCTGCGATCAGACATTTACCCCCTATCCTGCAGGGGATAACTTTTAGAGGACCTGTGACCAACCCTCAAAAAATTTATATTGCATTATCACTAAATAGTTTAAGGTGCCCGGATCACACACGTTTTAAAGTTTCTTGATATGTCCCCCTGTTCCTGAGAGATATGAGGGTTTATAGTTTGTCTGACAATTCAGGAAATCAATCAGATGGGCAGGAACTTAAAGGGGTACTCTGCTGCTCAGCGTTTGGAACAAACTGTTCCGAACGCTGGAGTAGGGAGCTTGTGATGTCATAGCCCCGCCCCCTCAATGCAAGTCTATGGGAGGGGGCGTGAGACTTGCTTTGAGGGGGCGTGGATAGGGGATAAGATGCCTGATCGCGGGAGTCCCGCAGCTGGGGACCCCTCGGGATTATGAACGCGGCACCCCGTTTGTAATCAGACCCAGAGCGTGTTCGCTCCGGGACTGATTACCGGCGACCGCAGGGCCGGCGGCGTGTGACGTCACGCCTCCGCCCCCTTGTGACGTCACGCTCCGCCCCTCAATGCAAGCCTACGGGAGGGGGCGTGATAGCTATCACGCCCCCTCCCGTAGGCTTGCATTAAGGGGCGGAGCGTGATGTCACACGGGGGCGGAGGCGTGACGTCACACGCCGCCTGCCCTGTGGTCGACCATAATCAGACCCGGAGCGAACACGCTCTGGGTCTGATTACAAACGGGGTGCCGCAAGCATGATCCCGGGGGTCCCCAGCTGCGGGACCCCCGCGATCAGGCATCTTATCCCCTATCCTTTGGATAGAGGATAAGATGTTTAAGCACCGGAGTACCCCTTTAAGGCATGTTCAGACATAACAGATTTTTGAGTCTTTGGCATATAAGAGGATACTCACATGTGGAAACTCTGTCGCAGAAATTTCTAAAACCGAGAATCTGGTCCATGAATCTTCTGCTGAATCGAGACCCAAATATACGAATGTATTTACCCACATTAAAACCTCATGTGAATTTACCCTTAGGTACGCTGAAAATCTGCAAGATCCCCTAATATCTCATCAGATTTTATCTTCTGTATGTGAGTTGTGTTTTGTAAACCCCTATTCACATGCAGCACCCTACTCCAATGTGTTGCTGCTCTTCAGTGTAAAATATACAGTGTTTATTGAGCTTTGACTGTGGAAATCCCCTGCAAAAATACATAAACAATTAAATGCATGGTGTGGATTAGAGATGAGCGAACTTACAGTAAATTCGATTCATCACGAACTTCTCGGCTCGGCGGTTACTGACTTTTCCTGCATAAATTAGTTCAGCTTTCCGGTGCTCCGGTGGGCTGGAAAAGGTGGATACAGTCCTAGGAAAGAGTCTCCACCTTTTCCAGCCCACGGGAGCACCGGAAAGCTGAACTAATTTGTGCAGGAAAAGTCAGCAACCGCCGAGCCGAGAAGTTCGTGACGAATCGAATTTACTGTAAGTTCGCTCATCTCTAGTGTGGATCATTGTACACCAGTTTTTCCCAACCAGGGTGCCTCCAACTGTTGCAAAACTACAACTCCCAGCATGCCCGGACAGCCGTTGGCTGTCCGGGCATTTTGGGAGTTGTAGTTTTGCAACAGCTGGAGGCACCCTGGTTGGGAAACACTGCTTTACACAATCTGTTAATACAACCTTAGGCTGCATTCACACCACGTTTTTGCAATGCAGTTCCCGTATAAGTTTTCAATTTGAAAACCGTACAGAACCGTATTGAAAACCGTATGCCAAAAGATGCATCCGGTTGCATCTTGTACGGTTTTGTCCGTTTTTTTTTTGCCATACCCCAAAACTATAGCCTACCACGGTTTGTGGTCTGGGTGAAAAACCTTATTGAAACCGTATAAATTATTTTTTTTTAACATGGGAGTCAATGGAAACCATACAGAACCGTATGTGCGTACGGTTCCATCCAGTTTTCACCATTGACTTTGCACAGTTTTTTTCTTGGAATTTCAATCAAACAAGTGAAACTTTATTACTAATGGAGTGAAAAGTTAAAAACTTCTAAGTTTTTTTCTTAAACAATGGATGCAACCGGACATCGTTTTTCAAACCGTATACTGGTTTAAAATTTTGTACACACGTTTTGATACAGTTTAGTCCGGTTTTGAGGAATCCGTTTTTCATCAAAAACCTGATACGGGAACTGTACTGCAAAAAAACGTGGTGTGAATGCAGCCTAAGGCTTGGTTCACACCACGTTTTTGGCAATACGGGACCGCATACAGCTGGGGGGAGCTAAAATGGGCGCTCCCATATGCGGCCCGTATGTAATGTATTTCAATGAGTCATTCACATATTCACATTAAAGGGGTACCTCGGTGGAAACTTATTTATTTATTTATTTTTTAATCAACTGATGCCAGAAAGTTAAACAGATTTGTAAATTACTTCTATTAAAAAAATCTTAATCCTTCCAGGACATATTAGCTAATGAATACTACAAAGGAAATTATTTTCTTTTTGGAACACAGAGCTCTCTGCTGACATCACGAGCACAGTGCTCTTTGCCGACATCTCTGTCCATTTTAAGAACTGTCCAGAATAGGAAAAAATCCCCATAGCAAACGTATGCTGCTCTGGACAGTTCCTAAAATGGACAGAGGTGTCAGCAGAGAGCTCTGTGTTCCAAAAATAAAAGAATTTCCTCTGTAGTATTCAGCAGCTGATAAGTACTAGAATGATTAAGATTTTTTAATAGAAGTAATTTACAAATCTGAATCTGATTAACTTTCTGGCACCAGTTGATTTAAAAAAATATTTTTTACAGCTGGGGGGAGCTAAAATGGGCGCTCCCATATGTGGCCCGTATGTAATGTATTTCAATTAGTCAACCGGAGTGAAACGCTGACTCCGGTCGGCTAATTTTTGCCCCATATGTGGTTTTCCCACCGGACCTAAAAACATGGTAGATCATGGTTTTAGGTCTGGTGGGAAAACCGCATACGGGGCAAAAATGAGGCGACCGGAGTCAGCGTTTCACTCCTGTCAGCTCATTGAAATGAATTACATACGGGAGCGCCCGGTTTTAGCTCCCCCAGCCGTTTGCGGTCCCGTATTGCCTAAATCGTGTTGTGGACTCTTGTCTGGTTGTTACTCACAGGACTGGTCAGGGATGGACCGCCCCTCTGTAGAACATGTGGTACTTTGCTGCATTGTGTATATTTAGTGACATTCTGCTGTTTTTCAGGTTCCGTGAACCTCGACAACCTGCAGTCCCTTTCTTCGGACGCTCTGTCCATGCAGCAGGCCATGATGAGCGCACATGACGACTCGCTGGATGGAACAGAAGAAGACGAGGAGGAGGAGGAGGAGGAGATGGAAGAAGATGAGCTGGAGGAGGACAGTGAAGATCTCCAGACAACAAATGTTAGTGACCTGGGCTTAGAACAAAGTGACTCCCTGGAGTAGCGAACTGGTGACCACAATAGACATGAAACCTCAGCCTGGGATTATTTGTAATGGCCGCTGGTTTACCTAAATGACTGAAGCCCACAGGCTGCACATGCTTGGAGTAATGTCCGCCCTCTGCACACTGTGGTGAACCAGAGCGGGGCCATTCACCTCTCCCATAAACACTACGGACGAGTAAGGCTGAGACTCCTGTAAAATGCAATTTCTTGTTCCGGTCTTCAAACAGAAGGATGTATACACAGTCGTCTCCCTCCCGGGCCCATGTCTGGGGGCGGCTGCTCCCCGGCTGTTATTTAAGTGACGGACACATGTTTACAGCGCCACATGTTGTGGCCACATTGTTTCCCGTTTTGTTTTTTAAGAACTGAACATGTTTTTAGGTCAAGCTTTTTTTTTTCTGTACTATGGAGACTGAATGCTATTGAAATGTTTTCCCCTCATCTGTATCTATAAGATATGCTGGACAGCCGCGTGTGGATCTATATGGATAAAACGATTCATCTCTAGGACTTCAAAAAAGACAAAAAAATAACCCCACATTTGTGTGTACCACACTCCCCCGATCTCTCAGATAACGGACTATTATCAGACTCATCTATTTTGGCAAGTGAACTGTTTTATGAAATTTCCATATAAACAGAGTATGACAATTATAATGCTGCCTGAGGTGTCACCTTATGTCTTCTTATTCTATTCACAGAGCCGGGTGGGCACAGCTGATCAGCTCAAGGCTTCTGTACCTGTAATAATCAACACCTATTATAGGGCTTATAAGGAGTTAATAATCTGCTCTACACATAAGAATTCTGCAGAGCAACAATATATAATTACATTTTATCTTTATTATTAGAAATAAATATTCACATTAAAGGGGTACTCCGGTGGAAACTTATTTATTTATTTATTTTAATCAACTGATACCAGAAAATTAAACAGATTTGTAAATTACTTCTATTAAAACATCTTAATCCTTCCAGGACTTATTAGCTGCTCAATACTACAGAGGAAATTCTTTTCTTTTTGGAACACAGAGCTCTCTGCTGACATCACAAGCACAGTGCTCTCTGCCGACATCTCTGTCCATTTTAAGAACTGTCCAGAGTAGGAAAAAATCCCCATAGCAAACATATGCTGTTCTGGACAGTTCCTAAAATGGACAGAGGTGTCAGCAGAGAGCTCTGTGTTCCAAAAATAAAAGAATTTCCTCTGTAGTATTCAGCTGCTGATAAGTACTAGAAGGATTAAGATTTTTTAATAGAAGTAATTTACAAATCTGAATCTGATTAACTTTCTGGCACCAGTTGATTTAAAAAAATCTTTTTTACACCAGAGTACCCCTTTAAAAACAATAAAAATGCTTTAAAGGGGTAAAGGGGTACTCCACTGGCTGCGGGGGTCGTGACGTCGAGGCCTCACCCCCTGTGACATTACGTCACACCCCCTCAATGCAAGTCTATGGGAGGGGGTGTGGTGGCTGCCACGCCCCCTCCCATAGACTTGCATTGAGGGGGTGTGACGTGACGTCACGACCCCCACAGCCCACACCCAGCATTTGGAACAAAATGTTCCAGATGTTGGGCCAGTGGAGTACCCCTTTAAAAGCAGTTTTCTCTATCGGCTCCATTGGGGGACACAGACCTTGGGTGTATGCTGCTGTCTCTAGGAGATGTGACACTATGGCAACAAAAACAGTTGGCTCCTCCCAGCAGGATGTACCCGCCTTTAGGCTCTGAGCCAATCAGTTTAAGCTTAGTGTCTGAAGGAGGTGGCCATGGTCTGGATTCTCCAGACCAGGTCTTCTGTTTTTTTTTTTTTGTTTTCCTAGTTAGGGACGTGTTAGTTTTTTATTCCTTTTCTTTTCTGTTTTCAGGTGGGGACTCAGGGACTGCGGTTCCCCGTTTCCCCATTGCAAGTGAGGGGGCACAGACATTGCGTATATGCGCTGTTAACCCCCCCTCGCCAACGGTCAGCGCTTGGGTGGTACCTCATGGGTCCGGGTCCCCCTTTTTCCCTGCTCGCCTCGCTCGCGCATAGCAGCCAGGCGTGATGCAGGTAACTAAAGCTGACTCACTGAAGACTCCTTTAGGTAAGTTCTTCTGAATGAGGTAAGTACTTTCCCCGCTTTTTTCTCCATAGGTACGAACTCGCAACCTCTGGAGACCCCCTGTATTGGCCCACCTACACTTTATGGGCTAGCCTATGCAAGGGCTGTACTTTATTCTGGGGGAGCAGTGGCACCTGAGGGGGAATTTTTTATGGGGCACTACACTTTTATGTGTGTGTGCTTGGTGCACTTCACTTATATGTGTGTGCGTGTGTGCTTGTGCTACCATGTCAGCGCCTTATATGCGGCTGTCAGCCACGGCGCTGTATCGGGCCGTACGCTCTCAGCGCTGGTTTACTTTCGTTTTTTCGGCAGCGCCTTATATGCGGCTAATAGGCGCGGCGCTGCCGTTAGCCGGGCGCTTCAGCGCCGGCTTACCTTCTCTTTCACCGGCAGTCTCTGCCGGCGCTTTGTCCGCCCGCTCTCTTCCCCCAGGCGCATAAACGGCCGTCAGGTGCGCTCGGGACAAGGAGCGATCGCCATGACAGTTCTTTAAGGCCGTCTATAGCTCCGCCCACAGGGCTAGGAGATCTCAGAGGCGCGAAGCAGCATCCAATCAGCGCCGTGGGCGCGATTTTCAGTTAGAAGGGGTCAGTTAGTGACTGCCTTGCTTCAGGCACGCCCCTCTCTTCCTATTGGCTGGCCTGTTCACTCTCTTTCTAGCTGCTCAGAGCGAGTTCTCCTCACTGCAGCTGACAGGGGACACAGACAAGGGGGAGAAAGTTCCTATCTCCTTTTTTCTTTCTACATTATGTCCGTATCCAGAGCTGTTCCTTCCTCTAAACAGAAACCTGGAACTTCCTTGACTTACTATCTCTGTAAGCACTGTAATACCAAGATGTCTGGCTCTGCTGAGCCCACTTGCCCTGCCTGCTCCACGGCTCCCCCAGACCCCCTGGTACCCAATGATGTCCCTTCGGTCCCGGTGGGTTCAGCCGCTCCTCCAGCCTGGGTTTCTTCCCTGACCCAGTATATGGCTGACTTGACCAAAGAGTCCCGTTTGGTGGCTGAGGCCTCCCGGGAAGTGGTGTCCGCCTTGAAGGGGTCTTCCCTGCGCAGGACCTCTGGAAGGGCCGTTCCTCGTCTCCACATACTTCACGCTCTCACAAGTGTCCTAGGGGTGCTTCGTCTGACTCTTCCATTGAGTCTTCAGATAGACGTAAGTGTTCCCCTCGTGGGTCCCGCTACCCCCACCCCCCTCCCCGGTCATCTGGGCACAAACGTTGTTCCTCTAAAGGACATTCTCTGAGTCGCCGCTCTGCCACACCAGAGCCGCGTACTCGGTCAGGGTCGCACCCCTCCAGGACTGCCTCTACTCATTCTCATTCCCCTGGGGAACTGGTGGACGAGGCTTCCGAGCCGCAATCTGACTCAGAGGACCGCCCGGACTCCATTGCAACGGTGAACTCTTTGGTGACAGCCCTAAGAGACACCTTTCACTTAGATGACCCAGGATCTTCAGATGTCAATCCAGGAGTATCCTTTGATCGTGCTAAGCTGGCACTTCAAAGGTTCAGCTCTCACACTGACTTTGACGACATTCTGGAAACCGCATGGCAACATCCAGACAAGAGGTTTCCGGGAATCAAGACAATTCAAGAACGTTATCCATTTGACAAGGACCTTGTCACTAAAGTGGTTTCCCCTCCCTCAGTGGATCCACCAATCTCCCGGATCTCTAAGGTGACTACACTGTCTCTGGCAGATGCCACTGCCTTCAAGGATCCCACGGATAAGAAGGTAGAATCCTTAGCGAAGTTTGCTTCTGCAGCAGCTGGCTCTTCTCTTCTTCCCATCTTCGCCTCGACATGGGTGTCCAAGGGCCTGGCGGAGTGGTGCCAAAAGCTCCATCAGGATATCTTAGCGGGATCCCCCCCGGAGAATCTATCTGCTCTGGCTCTCCAATGCTCTAAAGCTGGGGACTTTCTGTGCTCAGCTTCCATGCAGTCAGCCCGATGTTCTGCTTTTGCTGTGGGTCACCTAGCGGCTCTCCGCCGCTCTATGTGGCTTAAAGCTTGGAATGCGGATGCCGCTTCCAAAAGGTCTCTCACTGAGCTTACCTTTACGGGCGGCCGTCTTTTTGGCAAACGCCTTGATGAAATTATCTCTGAGGCAACGGGAGGTAAGAGTTCCTTGTTACCTTAAAATAAGGCTCGCCCTACTTCCCAAAGGAAGCCCTTTTCCTTTCGGACCTCTGGCTCCAGCAAAGGGTCCTGGCAGGCGCCCTCGCGGGACAGGAAGGCTCCCTCGTTCTGGCCACGCCCGTCTTGGAAGTCGGACTCCAACCGGTCCGGCCGCTTTGTGCCCAAATCAGGCAACCGCAAGCCCACTTCTGCATGAAGTGAGGCCCCCACCCGCGGTTTCTTCTCGGGTGGGAGGTCGTCTCTTGTTTTTTCGAGACATTTGGACCTCTCACATTCAGGACTCTTGGGTCAGGGATGTGGTGTCCAACGGTTACCGGATCGAATTCGCCTCCCTTCCGAGGGATCGCTTTTTCACTCCCGGGCCCCCCAGTCTCCTCCTCTGGCGAAGCAATTTCGAGCGGCTCTCCAGTCTCTGCTTCTTCAGGGGGTTATTGTTCCCGTTCCTGGGGAACGGTTTCGGGGTTTCTATTCAAATCTTTTTGTGGTTCCCAAGAAGGACGGTTCTGTGCGTCCAATTTTGGACCTCAAGCGTCTCAACCATCACCTTCTCATCCGCCACTTCCGAATGGAATCTCTCCATTCGGTGGTGGCATCCCTGGAACAAGGGGAGTTCCTTTCATCAGTGGAAATCAAGGATGCCTACCTCCATGTGCCAATATTCCCAGGCCATCATCGGTACCTCCGCTTTGCGGTTCCGGAGGGGCACTTTCAATTTGTAGCTCTCCCCTTCGGTCTAGCCACGGCTCCTCGGGTCTTTACAAAGATCCTTGCACCAGTGATGGGTCTGTTACGGTCGAGGGGAATCTCGGTGATACCCTATCTGGACGACCTTCTCATCAAGGATCCAACCAGAGCCCAGACTCTGGAGAATCTGTACGTCACTCTCCACACTCTGACTCGCTTCGGGTGGATGGTCAACCGGAACAAGTCAGTCCTCCGCCCTACCCAGTCTCTAACCTTCCTGGGACTTCAATTCGACATGGCCTCTGCCCGAATTCTTCTTCTGCAGGACAAACGTCTGGCGCTCCGGTCGGGGGTCCACTTCCTTCGGTCCCGGGTATCAGTCTCCATCCGCACTTGTATGGAAGTCCTGGGTCGGATGGTGGCAATTATGGAGGCCGTACTCAACTGGGAAGCGGACTTCCTCAGTCTCCTCACCCGACCCCGGCGAGTGGTCTCTACATCCAGAGGTCTTCGCACAACTCTGCGACCTTTGGGGCATTCCGGACGTGGACCTCTTTGCGTCCCGGCACAATCGGAAGATCCTTCCTTTTGTGTCCATGTCCCGGGACCCTCAAGCTCTGGCCGAGGACGCCCTAGTGATTTCTTGGGCGGGGTTTGCCCTACCCTATCTGTTCCCTCCTCTTCCGCTCCTTCCCAGGGTGCTGAGGAAGCTCAAGGCAGAGGACGTCCCCGCCATTCTGGTAGCTCCAGATTGGCCCCGAAGGTCGTGGTACGCAGACATAGTCAGGCTCCTGGACAACACTCCACTGCGCGGTATGACGTGACATCACGACCCCAACAGCCCACACCCAGCATTTGGAACAAAATGGAGTACCCCTTTAAAAGTTGTTCTGCATAATTCTTTGAGGTTGCGATACCTATTACAATAATGTAATGAAGATAAAATCAGAGGTCGGTGCCGTTATACCGAGGTGTAGAAACCCCTTATCTAACCTGCCACCATCTCTATTAGAAAACAACTCCATCCATGACAATGGTCAATAATTACAGCTCTCAGTATCCCCTGACAGTCGATGGCTACCAGGAATTGTAGTTTGATTTTTCTACCAGCTGGGGAGCTATAGTGCTGCTGAAAGGCAACAACTAAAAACATTTTTTGCAGGACACATTAAAGGGGTTTTCCAGTCAAAAACAACTTATCCCCTATCCACATTCAGGGCCAAAGATATTTGAGTAAAGTACTTAGGTATATCTGGGGCTCTAATAGAAATGAATGGATGATGTGGCGTTTACAGCTCAAGGATGCAGAGAGAGCGAGGGTCCCATTCTGAAGATGCCTATCCCCTATCCTAGGAAGATGGGGATAAGAAGGGACATTTATCATCCTTGCTTTGGTAAGTAAGTTTTGTAGGCATCTTTTTTTATGCTATGGTTTTGCTTATATGCCACATATTTATCATGCTATCACAGGGGGTCGATAAATTTAGCTCACATAAGCAAAAACCAATAAATCACTTTTTTATACCAATTTGTATCCCCACCTCAAGTCGCAGCTGTAACAAAAAATGTGCGATATGTATGTGTTTATTACATTTTTTTACCACTTTTTTCCCCCTAAATGTACTAACAAATAATTTTTTTTCCTTCTTCTTTCAGATCCATGTATATAAAGGACTACTTCGGATTTGGTGGAGTACGATGACCAGCGTTTTTTGATTTAATATTAATAAAATGGTTAATGAGGGCTTGTAGGGGAGTGTTTTTTGAAATAAAAGTTTTTTTAAACGTGTTGTATGTTTTTTATATTTACTTTACAGGCTTAGTAGTGGAAGCCGTCTTATAGACGGAATCCATTACTAAGCCAGGGCTTAGCATTAGCCACAAAAACAACTAGTGCTAACCCCCAATTATTAACCTGGTACCCACCGCCTCAGGGGTACCAGGAAGAACCAGTACCAACAGGTCCAGAGTGTCAAAAATGGTGCTCCTGGGCCTAGGTGGTAAAAGGTTGGCGTTATTTAGGCTGGGGAGGGGCAGTAACAATGGTCCTTGCCCACCCTGGTAACATCAGGCTGTTGCTGCTTGGTTTGTATCTGGCTGAGAATGAAAATACGGTGAACTCCACACTTTTTTTCATAAATAATTAAATATTTGAGAAAACAACCAAACCGCATAGGGTTCCCCCCCCCCCCCCCCCCCCCATTTTTATTCTCAGCCAGATACTAACCAAGCAGCAACAACCTGACATTACCAGGGTGGGCGAGGACCATTGTTACTGTCCCTCCCCAGCCTAAATAACGCCAGCCTGTTACCGCTTAGACCCAGGAGCACCATTTTTTGATGCTCCGGGCCTATTGGTACAGGCTCACAGCACCCCTGTGGCAATGGTTACCAGGGTAATAATCGTGGGTTAGCGCTAGCAGTTTTTGTGGCTAACGCTAAGTCCCGGCTTAGTAATGGACTCTGTCTATAAGACAGTTTCCACTACTAAGCCTGTAAAGTAAATTTAAAAAAAACACAACACGTTTAAAAAACATTTATTTAAAAAAAGACTCCCGCACAAGCCCTCGTTAACCATTTTTTTTTTAACAAACAAAAAAAAAACGCAGGAGGTTATTGATGTAGTCCACCGAATCCGAAGTAGTCCACAGGATATACGGATCAGAAATTAGAAGAAAAAAAAACATGGAAAATAGGTTAGTATATTTGTCACCCACCTGCACATCTCCTGGCAGAGAAGCTTGTCACCTGCTCGCACATCTCTTGCCACCTGCGCCGCACGACTACAACGCCCAGCAGTCCCTTGCAGTAAGGACATGCTGGGAGTTGTAGTCCTGCAGCATGGGTGGGTGACAAGCTTGTCACTCGCCTGCACATCTTCCGCCCGCCTGCACCTCACCACTACAACTCCCAGCATTTCCCTACTGTAAGGGAATGCTGGGAGTTGTAGTCGTGCTGCGTGGGCAGAAGATGTGCGGGTGGGTGACAAGCTTGTCACCTGCCAACGACGCACCACTACAACTCCCAGCATGTCCTTACTGTAAGGGCGGGTGACAGGGAAGCCAGTGAAGGGGCGGCTTGTGCTTCTCTCCCTGGCTTCCCAGCGGGGAAAATGAAGTTACGGCACTGTAGCTTCATATTTCCCTCTGGCAGCTGGGATTTGGCCAGGAGGTCTAGACCAATCACAGGTCTGCCAGGAAATATGAAATTACAGTGTTGTAATTTCATATTCCTGTCGGTCGGCTCCGTTCCCCGGCCACCCCCCCCCCCCCCATATCTATCACTGCCCGCTAGCTGTTGGAGGACTACAACTCACAGCATGCCCTTACAGTGAGGACATGCTGGGAGTTGTGGTTGTACCAGCCAGTGGGTGGGTGATAGATGCAGGCTGGTGGCCAGGGAGCAGAGCTGCGCAAAAAGTTGCAGTTGCGGCCTGGCTTACACTTGCGACTTTTCATTTGCTTACATGCGACTTTTGCACTTTACAAATTCCCGACCACTGCAAAGGGAAGACTGAAAATGCTTAGGTAGGGCTGACTGGTATTTTTAGCTTACCCACAAAAGTCACACAAAAAGTTGCTTACGCGCACGTGCGACTTTTTGTGTGAATTTTGTAAGCAAAAAAAAAAAAAACACTAAATCCCCTGATAAATCTCCTTCAAGTTGTTTTGGGCTGGACCGCCCCTTCTCACTTTGTAAGAAAACATTGACAGATGAGTCCAGACACCTAGAGACATCCAGGTAAGTCCCTATTCAACCAAGGGATTTATATGTGGGTTTTGGCACAAAATTCTGCCCTCATGTGGGGGACCCATGGTGGGTACTAAATGGGGCTAAATGCACGAGAAAAACTCCAAAAGATTAAAAGACATACAAAGTGGTTATCAGTGCCACATCTCCAAAGGTTTTTCTGATGTTAAAATAAATTGTGTGAACAAGGCCTAAGGCTGTGTTCACATGTTGAATTGCAAAAACACAGCGGGAATTGTTACTGCGGCGCGGTAAACCTGTTACCAAACAGAAAAAAGAGGTCATAAAATTTCTTAATGGAATAATCTTTGTATACATTACTGGTAGTTTACACATTTTGTCCAGCAGATGGCGCTACATAGCATTTTTATTTTAAACCCAACATATTTTATCATTGAGGTCATTTGACCCTTTACAGAGTGCAATGGTTTTTAGGCTTTTGGCTTTGAGATCACTAGAGTAAGAAAAATAGATTTATTAAATAGATAGATAAATAAAGAAAAATAGTTTAAAGGGGTTATCCAGGATTAGAAAAAAAAAGCCGGTTTCTTCAGAAAACAGCACCACACAAGTGGTGTGTGATACTGCAGCTCGGTTCCATTGATATATATGGAGCAATGTTGTAATACAGCACACAACCTGAGGACAGGGGTGGTGCTATTTTCGAAAAAAAAAAAATTAGCAATGTTTTTTTATTTTTGTATATCCCCTTTCGGGCACATTCCCACTTGGCGAATACGCAGCGTATTTCACGCTGCGCAAAATCTGCAGCAGCAGCGGGAAATACGCTGTGTATCCCTCGCTCACCATACAAACAAGGCTTTCCGGCGGCAGCCCTATGTGTGCAGTGAGTTTTGGAGGCGTCACAGTCACGCCGGCACATGGCCCCACCTCCAAAACTCCTTGCACACCTAGGGCTGCCGCCGGAAAGCCTTGTTTGTATGGTGAGTGAGGGATACGCAGCATATTTTCCTGCTGCTGCTGCAGATTTTGTGCATGTTGGAACGTGCCCTTAAAGGTGTATTCTGGCCAAATATATCTTATTAGGGGATAAGATGTCTGATCGCGGGGGGCCCGCCGCTGGGAAACTCCCCCCCCCCCCGCGATCTCCATTCAGCCCCCGCATTTTATACGGTGCAGTCTCCAAGTCTCGGAAATCTCTTTGCTTCTGGGACTGGAGACGTGACATCCTACCTCGCCCCCTCCATTCATGTCTATGGGAGGGGGCGTGACGGTAGTCACGCCCCCTCCCATAGACATGAATGGAGGGGGCGTGGCGTGGCGTCACTTCACATCTCCAGTCCTGGAAACAAAGGTTTCAGAGACTGGAGATTTACGGAGATCGCGGGGGGTCCCAGCGGCGGGACCCCCGCAATGAGAAATCTTATCCCCTTTCCTTTGAATAGGGGATAAGATGTATATGGCCGGAATACCCCTTTAAAGGGGTACTGCGGTGAAAACCTTTTTTTTTTTTTTTTAAATCAACTGGTGGCAGAAAGTTAAACATATTTGCAAATTACTTCTATTAAAGAAATCTTAATCCTTCCTGTACTTATTAGCTGCTGAATACTACAGAGGAAATTCTTTTCTTTTTGGAATGCTCTCTGATGACATCACGAGCACAGTTCTCTCTGCTGACGTTATTATAATAATAACGCTTTATTTATTGTTGTCCTTAGTGGGATTTGAACCCAAGTCCCCAGCACTGCAAGGCAGCAGTGCTAACCACTGAGCCACCATGCTGCCCTTAGTATACATCTGCTATGCATGGTTGCTAAAACGGACAGAGATGTCAGCAGAGGGCACTGTGCTCGTGATGTCATCAGTGTTCCAAAAAGAAAGGAATTTCCACTGTAGCATTCAGCAGCTAATAAGTACTGGAAGGATTAAGATTTTTTAATAGAAGTAATTTACAAATATGTTTAACTTTCTGCCACCAGTTGATTTAAAAGAAAAAAGGTTTTCACTGGAGTACCCCTTTAACAAGCACCAATATTCTGTGCCTTTATGTTGGGTTTCTCTCCTTGATCCATTACCTATATCCGTACATTCTCACCTATAACTCTTAGTAACGACAGAAAACACAGCGCACGTTCACTACATGAGATTTATTTCGTATCGTCTAATACATGGCAAGACACATTCTAATACACTACAATGTACAGAGACCTCCGCGTGCCAGACGTCGCCCCCTCTTGTCCAGAGATGATAAGTCGCAGGGGCGTATTACTTGCAGGGACACTCATCGGCCACAGGGACCCCCATTTGTTGCCAATGGACGTGACTGTTACACACGGCCCAGAACCTCTCCATAACGCGTTACACAAATGGGTGAGAATCTCCGCAATAAAATGAGAGGGAAAGAAACGGCTGATTTGGCCAAAATGAGTAGAAGATACAAAGGAGCGGACGCTCAAAACACTGTTACGGGTAAATGGTCTTGGCAGCAAACGGCCACTAGTGATGAACAGATGGGGCTATATTGGAAATTCGCTATATTTTGACCATTATTCGTCCTATGTTCGCGAAAATTCGCTATGTTCGTTTACTTTTTTTTTTCCAATGCAAAAATTCGCATGTGAAAACAAAAAGAAACACATATTTGTCATTACGAATATATAGCACTATATTCTAAATATGGCGATATTCGCGATAAAAATTCGCATTACGAATATTCGTGCTCAACACTAGTGGCCACGTACAATACTAAGGATGAGTTACATCACAGTGAATCCAATGTGGATCCATTATGCCCCAGGCCGCCATCATTCTTCCACCTCACAGAATAAGGTACTGCTAGTAATTAGAGATGAGCGAACTTACAGTAAATTCGATTCGTCACGAACTTCTCGGCTCGACAGTTGATGACTTTTCCTGCATAAATTAGTTCAGCTTTCAGGTGCTCCCGTGGGCTGGAAAAGGTGGATACAGTCCTAGGAGACTCTTTCCTAGGACTGTATCCACCTTTTCCAGCCCACCGGAGCACCGGAAAGCTGAACTCATTTACGCAGGATAAGTCATCAACTGCCGAGCCGAGAAGTTCGTGACGAATCGAATTTACTGTAAGTTCGCTCATCTCTACTAGTAATCCATCATGTGTCCTAGTAAATAGAATTATACATCTGTACAGAGCAAAACAATAGCCCCAAATCCACCCCACGTTACCCTGATAGGTCGGGTTCTAGCACAAGGCGTCGGACTGCTACTGGTTTCCAGCAGGGGGCAGAAGTCTTGGTAGAAAACGAACCATAGAGCTCATGGGTAACACAAAACCTAATAGGGTTAATTCTGTGTTTCTCTGAGCGCATTGTGATTAAACTGATGAGAAAGCAAAAGGTAATAATCAATACCGGCCCTTAACTCGGATTAATTCAATGCAAAATGTAAATGTTATGTCATGCAGTCCTGATGTGACATGAATGTTCTCCCTGATCTGCCATCCGGGTGGCACACGTTAGGTTGGGCAGAGCACTGTAGAGAAAAAGAAAGAACATTTTATATACGTATTAATCAGAATTTCTAGGGTTAAACATTTTCAGCATACATTGGTGTTTCCTGGATCATTGTAACTTTAAACCATACTCAGCATACAATACTATAGATCAGTGTTTCCCAACCATAGCGCCTCCAGCTGTTGCAAAACTACAGCCAAAGGCTGTCCGGACATACTGGGAGTTGTAGTTTTGCAACAGCTGGAGGCACCCTGGTTGGGAAACACTGCTATACATCAATGTTTCCCAACCAGTGTGCCTCCAGCTGTTGCAAAACTACAACTCCCAGCAAGACCCCCTCAAGCAGTGTTTCCCAACCAATGTGTCTCCAGCTGTTGGAAAACTACAACTTCCAGCATGCCCGGACAGCCAAAGGCTGTCCGGGCATGCTGGGAGTTGTAGTTTTGCAACGGCTGGAGGCACCCTGGTTGGGAAACACTGCAATAGATCAATGTTTCCTAACCAGTGTGCCTCCAGCTGTTTACAAAAGTACAACTTCCAGCATGCTGGGAGTTGTAGTTTTGCAACAGCTGGAGGCACACTGGTTGGGAAACACTACTATAGAGCAAGGATTCCCAACCAGTGCGCCTCCAGCTGTTTGCAAACGTACAACTACCAGCATGCTGGGAGTTGTAGTTTTGCAACAGCTGGAGGCACCCTGGTTGGGAAACACTACTATAGATCAAGGTTTCCCAACCAGTGTGCCTCCAGCTGTTTACAAAAGTACAACTCCCAGCATTTTTTTTTTTTTTTATCAACTGGTGCCAGAAAGTTAAACAGATTTGTAAATCACTTCTATTAAAAAATCTTAATCCTTCCAGTACTTTTTAGGGGCTGTATACTAAAGAGAAATCCAAAAAAGAAATGCATTTCCTCTGATGTCATGACCACAGTGCTCTCTGCTGACCTCTGCTGTCCATTTTAGGAACTGTCGAGAGCAGGAAAAAATCCCCATAGCAAACATATGCTGCTCCGGACAGTTCCTAAAATGGACAGCAGAGGTCATCGGAGAGCACTGTGGTCATGACATCAGAGGAAATGCATTTCTTTTTTGGATTTCTCTTTAGTATACAGCCCCTAAAAAGTACTGGAAGGATTAAGATTTTTTAATAGAAGTGATTTACAAATCTGTTTAACTTTCTGGCACCAGTTGATAAAAAAAAAAAAAAAAAAAAAAAGTTTTCCACGGGAGTACCCCTTTAAGTGTGAACGTACCTATGGCCAGTTCAGATCTTTAGCATATGTGAACGGCTCGATGATACGTCCCATCAGAGTGGACATTTGACCGGTGAAAACCCTGTATTACAGAAGTGCTAGCACAGATTGGTCTAGAAGCGCCTCCCCACAGTATAGTGCGGTAGAACTCCTTATCTGTGCCAGGACGAGCTGGTTTAGGCAATGGGAATTTCCACAATGCTCCACAAAATCCTGCTCAATGGAATGGAATTGCAGAATTCCACTGGAACTTTCATGTATTTTTGTGGAAAGTGGAAATTCCGCTGTCTGAATGGGATTGTGGAATTCCATTGAAAACACTGTGACCTATAGGCTCGGTTCACACTACGGAATTTCCGCCTGCAATTCCGCTTTGAAATTTCAGGCAGAAATTCCGCTTGCTAAAATGTATAGTGTAGTGAATGGGTTTCCGTTCACAAATTCACAATTCGGAATTTGTGAAGCGGAATTTGTGAACGGAAAATCCACTTGAAAATTTCCGCCTGAAGAATGATGTTGCTCATTCTTCAGGCGGAAATACTCGCAGAACACATTGCAGTCTATTGGATACTGCAGTGTCTGTGCAGTCCTAGCGCCGACTGATTCAGTCAGCGCTGGCCGCATTCGGAATCTCTGAGTTTCGGAGATTCCGCAGTGTGAACCTAGCCATAAAGTGATTAGTACCTTCTAGGACAGTGTTTCCCAACCAGGGTGCCTCCAGCTGTTGCAAAACTACAACTCCCAGCATGCCTGAAGCCGAAGGCTGTCCAGGCATGCTGGGAGTTGTAGTTTTGCAACAGCTGGAGGCACCCTGGTTGGGAAACACTGTTTTAGGAGCTATTTCTCACCTTTAGGTAATGTTCACATGGTAGAATTTCTGCACAGAATTCTGCATGAAAATTCTTTAGTAAATTCTGCAGAAATTAATTGCCCATTCACTTCAATGGAATTCCTGCAGCAGAAATTCTACATCAAAAATTCTGCTGTATGAATAGGACAGAAGAATCCCATTAAAGTGTATATAAATTAATGCAGAATTTTCATGCGGAATTCCGTGCAGAAAGGCTGGCATGTGAACATAGCCTTACAGGTAAGTTTTTGCTTTATCTGTATTAGGGTGCGCTCACACCATGTTCTTATTTCCGTTCAACATATACGTTTTTAGGGGGGAAAAAAAGAGGTATAAGTTAACAGATGCTAAAAATGGATGCTGCTGTATGGCGGCAATTATAATGAAAAAAAACTTTTTTGCGCACAATAGACTATGTTTTTACAACAAAATTAAATACGCTGTAACAGAAACAAAAATGTGGTGTGAACGCTGGTAAATTTTTATTAATTATTTTAATCTTTATTACTTTATTTAGGATGAAGCAAGTTTCACTAGTTTCCATAGGCCCATATTTATCTTTCAATCTGAGACACAAATTGGTTAAAGGGGTACTCCACTGGAAAACATTTTGTTTTTTAAATCAACTAATGCCGGAAATTTAAAAAGATTTGTGAATTACTTCTATTAAAAAATCTTAATCCTTCCAGTACTTATCAGCTTCTGTAAGATCCACAGAAAGTTATTTTCTTTTTGAATTTCCTTTCTGTCTGACAACAGTGCTCTTTGCTGACACCTCTGTCCATTTTAGGAATTGTGCAGAGTAGGAGCAAATCCCCATAAAAAACCTCTCCTGCTTTGGACAGTTCCTAAAATGGACAGAGGTGTCAGCAGAGAGCACTGTGGTCGGGCAGAAAGGAAACTCAAAAAGAAAAGAACTTCCTGTGGAGAAAAGAAAAAAAAGCCCTCGGACTGCGCCTCGTGTATTACCAAGGGGTACTGAGAGTGGTGAGTGGGGGGCAACCCTGCGGAGCTTATAGATGGCTGCTCACCTGATGGTAGTAGTAATTGCCCATGTAACCCACAATGGGGTGTTAAATGTTCAAGCCGCTGCTGAGCCAAAGGGTTGCAGGAGAAGACTGAGTTGTCCTGGAGTGGATAATGGAAGAAGGCAGGAAAAGGACCCTTGAAGGAGGCGCTGCTAGCTCTGGTAATGAAGGATGAAGCGAAGCCAGAGATTCTGGAAAAGTCCTCAGTAGGACATTTTATTGTGCAAAAAATAAAAAACTGATAGGATGACGCGTTTCGGGAGGATCCCTCCCTTCCTCAGATCAGGATGACATGATATGCAGTGGTTAGTACGCAGGTATGTCATTTTAATGAAGTTAATGCGGTTCTTCAGCTGTTTAAAATGACATACCTGTGTACTAACCACTGTATTCCTTTTTAAACTTCATTATTATGTGTTTTTAGAGATGCCTTTTATGTGTACTGTGTTGTATTAATGTTTTGCACTTTATACTGTATTTTTACCTGTACTCTGCTGACTCCTCCCCCTTGTTTTTGGTGCCCATTTTGGGACCATATAAACCTGTCAATGCTATTATCATGTCATCTTGATCTGAGGAAGGGAGGGATCCTCCCAAAACGCGTCATCCTATCCGTTTTTCATTTTTTGCACTGCCAAAATGTCCTGCTGAGGACTTTTCCAGAATCTCTGGCTTCGCTTCATCTTTCATACCAGAGCTAGCAGCGCCTCCTTCAAGGGTCCTTTTCCTGCCTTCTTCCATTAAGAACTTCCTGTGGATCATAACAGTAGCTGATAAGTACTGGAAGAATTAGGATTTTTTTAATAGAAGTAATTTACAAATCTATTTAACTTTCTGGCACCAGTTAATAAAAAAAAAATTTGGAGTACCCCTTTAAATTTGCCCATAGCAACCAATCACAGCTTAGCTTTTATATCTTAACCAGCTCTGGTAAAATTTAAAGTTGAGCTGTCATTGGTTGCTAAAGGAAATTCAGACCTGTTTTGTCCCATACAGATTGATAAATCTGGGCCATAATATTTTGGTATCAAGATACAATACAATAGCAGAAATAGACTTTAGGGGTATTCAAGTTTGGTCAAAAAAATGTATATATTCCTGAGGCTGTAGAAAAATAAAAAATAAATAAAACCTATACCTCACTATCCCTGGTCCCCTGCAGCTCCTGTTCAGCTCCTTCCAGTCCCCTAACACTGTTCTCTTCTTTCTGCTTTCCAGAGGAGAGCTTGGAGCAGGACCTGAGAGCTAAGCCAATAACTGGTCGAGGCGGGACATTGCTGGAAGCAGTGATTGGCTAAGCAGGCAGGTCCTGCTCTTGTATCAGAAGCAGGAAGAAAAAAGGGAGGGGCAGGAAGGAGCTGAACAGGAGTTGTTAGAGATGAGCGAACTTACAGTAAATTCGATTCGTCACGAACTTCTCCGCTCGACAGTTGATGACTTTTCCTGCATAAATTAGTTCAGCTTTCAGGTGCTCCAGTGGGCTGGAAAAGGTGGATACAGTCCTAGGAGACTCTTTCCTAGGACTGTATCCACCTTTTCCAGCCCACCAGAGCACCTGAAGGCTGAACTAATTTACGCAGGATAAGTCATCAACTGCCGAGTCGAGAAGTTCGTGACAAATCGAATTTACTGTAAGTTCGCTCATCTCTAGGAGCTGTGGTAGGGCACCAAAGGGTAGGCAAGTATAGCTTTGTTTCTCTACATAACCAGCAATATATACATGTTTTGGCCTCACTGGAAAACCCTTTAAAGGGGTACTATGGTGCTTAGACATTTTATCCCCTATCCAAAGGATAGGGGGATAAGATGCCTGATCGCTGGAGTCCCGCCGCTGGGGACCCTGGTGATCTTGCACGCGGCACCCAGTTTATAATCAGTCCCCGGAGCGTGTTCGCTCCGGGTCTGATTACCGGCGACCACAGGGCCGACGCCGTGTGACGTCACGTTCCGCCCCTCAATGCAAGCCTATGAGAGGGGGCGTGATTGCTGTCACGCCCCCTCCCATAGGCTTGCATTGAGGGGCGGAGCGTGACGTCACACGGGGGGCGGAGGCGTGACGTCGCACGCCGTCGGCCCTGTGGTCGCCGGTAATCAGACCCGGAGTGAACACGCTCCGGGGACTGATTATAAACGGGGTGCCGCGTGCAAGATCACGGGGGTCCCCAGCGGCGGGACACCTGGGATCAGGCATCTTATCCCTTATCCTTTGGATAGGGGATAAGATGTCTAAGCACCGGAATACCCCTTTAAGGGTGAGTTCACACCACGATTTTACTATACGATTTCGGCATTTGGTTTTTGGTCCGGGTGAAAAAATTTATTAAACCGTATATGTTTTTTTTTTAACATGGGAGTCAATGGGAACCGTACAGAACTGTATGTGCGTACGGTTCCATCCGGTTTTCACCATACGGTTTTTGACTTTCCACAGTTTTTTTTTTTTCTTGGAATTTCAATCAAACAAGTAAAATTTTATTCCTAATGGAGTGAAAAGTAAAAAAATTATACTTTTTTTTTCTTAAAAAACGGATGCAACCTGACATCATTTGTCAAACCGTATACGGTTTTTAGGGTTTATACAGATAAAAATTTGTACACACGTTTTGATACAGTAACTCAGGTTTTGAGGAATCCGTTTTTTTTAAATCAAAAACCTGATACAGGAACTGTATAGAAAAAACGTGGTGTGAACCCAGCCTAAGGCACACTAAAATTCTAATTGTTTTAAGATTTGTGTGATACATTTGGCCACATTATTTTCACTAATTCCAATGTTAGATTGGTGTATGAATTCTTAATAAATTTCCCATGTCCTGTGGCTGCAATTTCTTTACTATATTTACTTTTCAGGAGGATCTGTCACTTGGAGGAGGTCTCAGGATAAGGGATAAGTGTCAAATAGAGATGAGCGAACTTACAGTAAATTCGATTCGTCACGAACTTCTCGGCTCGGCAGTTGATGTCTTTTCCTGCGTAAATTAGTTCAGCCTTCAGGTGCTCCCATGGGCTGGAAAAGGTGGATACAGTCCTAGGAAAGAGTCTCCTAGGACTGTATTCACCTTTTCCAGCCCACGGGAGCACCTGAAAGCTGAACTAATTTATGCAGGAAAAGTCATCAACTGCCGAGCCGAGAAGTTCGTGACGAATCGAATTTACTGTAAATTCGCTCATCTCTAGTGTCAAAGTGTGTGTGTGGAAGGGGGGGGGGGTGGTCCCAGATCTCCTGTACGGGCTCCGTCTCACGCGGTTTAGCTTACTATTCAGCTGTTTCTCCTCTGAGTGCTTCGGCCACCACCTACAAAGATGTGCTTGGGTGATCACCCACTCACCCAATCACCAGCTGGGATATCGTGGGGAGCCCCAGCGGTCGGACCCCTGAGATCACAAACTTATCCGGTGGATATTTTTTTTTTTTGCTTTTGCCAGATAACCCCTTAAAGGGGTACTCCGCTGTTCAGCTTTTGGAACAAACTGTTCAGAATGCTGGAGATGGCGCCGGGAGCTCGTGACGTGATAGCCTCGCCCCATCATGACGTCCTGCCCCCTCAATGCAAGTCTATGGGAGGGGGCGTGACAGCTGTCACGCCCCCCCCCATAGACTTGCATTGAGGGGGCATGTGTGACATCATGATGGGGCGGGCCTATCACATCACAAGCTCCTGGCGCCCACTCCAGCATTCAGAACAGTTTGTTCCAAACGCTGAGCAGCAGAGTACCCCTTTAATGACCCCTTCCCCATGTTAGCTCCATAAAACTGTACGAGGTATACTGGGAACGTTACCTTTTAGAATGTAGTCTGTTAATAACATAGGGACCTTGTCACTGTCTTCTTTCATAGCGAATAATACTGCAGGGACAGGGAAGCACAGTGTCAGTACAAGTACAGGGAAATTATAATTCTAGAAAGCATCCAGATATGTATATTTACATATATTTAAAAAGTGCACATTACAGTGTTAATTTCCTAGAACTAGACAAATGTTAGGTAGAGAAGATTTGCACTTCAGAATTAATTTGTCTGTATTCAGTGTTCAGACCTTAAAGCGATACTGCGGCAAAAAAATGTATGTGCCCATTATGTTCGGGTTACTGCAATTGAAATAATAACATTGACTTACCTTCCACCTCTGGTCTAGCTCTCTCGTCCTTTCGGTGTGGTGTTCTTTCTGCTTTTGGGGCTCAGACATGTTACTTTGCCCTCAGCTAATCGTAGGCTGCAGCGATGTCCCGTCTTGGCCGGTGATTGGCTAATCAATAGTGTGATGTTTTGGGCTCAGGCACCAGGAAGAAGACCGGGGCCAGGGCTCAATACATTACGATGCCGCTCAGCCTATCACTGCCCGAGGCGGGACATCGCTGTAGCTGAGCCGCAATGTGAAGTGAAGCAGAAAAAAAGACCAAAAGGAGGGAGCAATACTAATAGCACTGGGGGAGTGGTAGAAGGTAAGTCAAAGATTATTTCAATTGCCACAACCTAGGCTTAATAAGCGAATACATTTTTATTGCCTAATAACCCCTTAAATACCATATTTAATAACAGGGAAATAGCTATTAAAATCAGGAGTATAGAATCAGTTTACTTTATTTAAGGGGGTACTCTGGTGGAAAAAACAAAAAAAAAATCATTTTTTTTTTTTAAATCAACTGGTGCCAGAAAGTTAAACAGATTTGTAAATGACTTCTATTAAAAAATCTTTCCAGTACTTATTAGCTGCTGAATACTACAGAGGAAATTCTTTCTGATGCCCGTATCAGGAACTGTCCAGAGCAGGAGAAAATCCCCATAGCAAACCTATGCTGCTCTGGACAGTTCCTGACATGGACAGAGGTGTCAGCAGAGAGCAATGTGAACAAGACAAAAAAAAAAAAGAAATTCAAAAAGAAAAGAATTTCCTCTGTATCATACAGCTGCTAATAAGTACTGAAAGGATTAAGATTTTAAAATAGAAGTAATTTACAAATCTGTTTAACTTTCTGGCACCAATTCATAAAAAAAAATAAAAAAAAGTTTTCCACTGAAACCATGTCTCTAGAATTTAAACAATACTTTAATTAAACCCATTAGAATATATTTGAATGTAGATTTAGTCTAAAAATCATATGACTAACATTAAAAATAATTCAGATTACTAAGATATGACTAAAAATAGGTAATTTTTGTCAATAAACTATGACTAAAACTAAATCAAAATTTGCTGTCAGAAATAACACTGGTGCATTACTGTCATATATCGCTCTTTATTTCATAAAAACACTACTGATGTAACTCGAGAGATCGCAGGGATGCTGCACTGCTGGAACATGAATGTGCGTTATACAGTAGTCACCCCTAGAGGGCAGACTTACTGTTAGTCAGCATCTGCAGGTCCTCAACAGTTGGGGGTGTTGGTTTCTTCTCATATGGGATGACTGTATTCAGATACTAAAAAGAAGACAATGAGATGTCAGACGGTCACACAGATCAATATGTGGTGGCCCAGTACGGGAGGTGTTACCCTGTACCCTTGCTGTCCTGTCAGGCAGCCCCCCTTCAGTGTCCCCTGGGCCCCCTTGTATTTGTTTCCTCCCTGTACATATGTTCTGCAGTGTAATGTATTACAAAATGTAATGTTGCTTTAAGAGTTATACCATGTGACTTGTCATGTGATTGTTACCCAGGAGGTACCAGTGACCAGGTGATCCCAAGAGTGACCTATGGCCTCCCTGCTAGTCTCCCCATATAACCCCTGGGTGGAGCTTCTCTCTCTTCTGCTGAGGTCCAGTGCAGTCTTGTCTAGTGTGTGTGTCCAGAGTGTTGGAGACCTCAAAGTCCAGTCCTGCAGCCACCATCAAGTCAAGTAAGATAAAGTCACAGCTTTATGAGTCAAGTCAGTCCCTGTCATCTGTCAAGTCAGCGTGGTCTGCATTCAATTGTCCAGTCCACTACAAGTCCCAGCAAGCCCTTATGGTCTCTGAGTCACTGGTCACCTCCTTGGGCCCTGGCTGAACTGTATAGACTTTACCATCTGTCTACCCTCAGTAAAGCTAACGTTGTCCGTAACTTGGCGTCGGAGGCTTTATTGCCCCAGTGCCTAGCCCAGGATCCAGCGGTATACCTTCGGGGGGTTTAAGGCTAAACCACGCCCTGGCATCACGAATACAAGGGGTTAATGCCATCTGCCCCAAGGGTAACAACATCTGCCCTCATCACACACCCCGTTACCACAAGTACATAAATAATGTACACAATAAACATTACACATTATGCTGAGTAATTTGAGCTCTGTATGTGAGCTCCTGCATAAAATGGAGTTTACTTTTTATAAGTTGCTGCTTTAGCTTCAACAAATTGGAACTTAACCTCTTCCCAATCCCCACCTTCTAAAAGAAAAAACATTTTTTTTGTTTTAATGTCAATTAGGGATCGACCGATTATCGGATTGGCCAATATTATCAGCCAATATTCACGATTTTGAAAGTTATCGGTATCGGCATCTAACCTGCCGATAATGCGTCCAGCGCTGCTCCGCGCGGCAAAACAAGGCGTGTGCACTAAGCGCACGAATCACGGGACTTCGGGGGGGGGGGGGGGGGGGGCAACGGGGCAATTGCCCCCCTCGAGATTGTTGCCCCTCCCTGACAGCATGGTGGAGCGGAGCTGTCAGCTGTCCTGCTCCACCACTACCTCACCTTTCTCACACGCTCCTCCATTCTTGCAGTGGAAGTGAGAGCCGCGGGGACGCCATCCACGGCAGGCCGGCGCAATGACATCATATCATCTCACCGGCGCCCGGAGATCACGTCCCCGCGGCTCTCACTCCCACTGCAAGAACGGAGCAGCGTGTGAGAAAGGTGACAGCTGCTATGGTACAGGGGAATTATGCAGAACTTGCACAGAAAAGGGCAAATTATAAGTGAGGGGCACATGTTAGGGGGGCATTATATGTGAGGAACACAGGACATGGGGCATTATATGTGAGAAACACCGGACATGGGGCATTATATGTGAGGAACACAGGACATGGGGCATATGTGAGGAACACAGGACATGGGGCATTATATGTGAGGAACACAGGACATGGGGCATTATATGTGAGGAACACAGGACATGGGGCATTATATGTGAGAAACACAGGACATGGGGCATTATATGTGAGGAACATGGGGCATTATATGTGAGAAACACAGGACATGGGGCATTATATGTGAGGAACACAGGACATGGGGCATTATATGTGAGGAACACAGGACATGGGGCATTATATGTGAGAAACACAGGACATGGGGCATTATATGTGAGGAACACAGGACATGGGGCATTATATGTGAGAAACACCGGACATGGGGCATTATATGTGAGGAACACAGGACAGGGGGCATTATATGTGAGGAACACAGGACATGGGGCATTATATGTGAGGAACACAGGACAGGGGGCATTATATGTGAGGAACACAGGACATGGGGCATTATATGTGAGAAACACCGGACATGGGGCATTATATGTGAGGAACACAGGACATGGGGCATTATATGTGAGGAACACAGGACATGGGGCATTATATGTGAGGAACACAGGACATGGGGCATTATATGTGAGAAACACAGGACATGGGGCATTATATGTGAGGAACACAGGACATGGGGCATTATATGTGAGAAACACAGGACATGGGGCATTATATGTGAGGAACACAGGACATGGGGCATTATATGTGAGAAACACCGGACATGGGGCATTATATGTGAGGAACACAGGACATGGGGCATTATATGTGAGGAACACATGACAGGGGGCATTATATGTGGGGGCACATGACAGGGGGCATTATATGTGGGGGCACATGACAGGGGGCATTATATGTGGGGGCACATGACAGCCCCCCCCCCACCCTGTCATGTGCCCCAATAATGCACGGAATATCGGTATAAGTTATCGGTCTGAAAGTTCACAGGTTATCGGTATCGGCTCTAAAAAACCAATATCGGTCAATCCCCAATGTCAATACGGTGATACCAAACTTATATAGTTTATGCGATTTGTTACTAAAATGAAAAAGAAAATATTTGCTTAGCATTGCCATATTCTGGGACCCATTTATTTTTTTGTTTATTTTGCTATTTGAGGGCCTGTTTTTTTATTTTATTTTATTTTTTTGTTATTTTTTTGCTGTTCTTTGCAGGCAACGATATAGTTTTTTTACTGGTACCATTTTGTGGTACCTTAAACTTTTAATATTTTTTCATTCTGTATATTTTGAGAGGCGAGGTGACCTCAACAAAACAATTCTAGCCTTTTTTTTCCCTTTTGTTCAACCTGTGGAACAAACGTTGCAAGGTGATGTTTTCATAGACTGGACTTTAGCAGGTGCGGCGATACCAATTATGCTATGCTAATATTATTAGTGTGAGTGAACAAACGGCCAACGAGGGATCACTTAGGCTGGGTTCACATTTCTGGCCTCCGGCATAGGTGAACTCAGCCTAAACTCTATGTAACCGATGCCAACGTACATCAGTTGTGTAGTACTGTTTCTGGACACCGGACATGTCCAGTGCCACCCGTCATGTCCAACCATCTGGTGTCAAAATTAAGATGGTGGATGATTGTGGACTGTTCCATTCAAATAAAAAAGGACCAGTTCTAGCATCAGTTTCCCTTCAGTGCACACCGGAGGGAAACTATGACAGACACTGGACATATGTTAACCCAACCTTAATAAAAATACATCCAGATATGTTGCCCAGAAGATCCTCTGCTAAATTCAGTGAATTGCACTCTAGAGGCGGAGCCTTGCCAGTTCGAATTACATATTCATGGTCTGTGACTTCTTGTCCTAGTGATGTGGAGTCACTGGTCATGTGACCAGCAAATCCATGTCACTAGGAAATAGATTCACAGACCATGAATATGTAAATTAAGCCAGCATGGCCCCGCCTCTAGAGCGCAATTCACTGAATTTATCAGAGGATCTTTTGGGCAACATATCTCAGGACCTACCGGACGTATTTTAGTAAGTGACCCCTCGTTGGACTCCTGTTAACCAAGAGCATAGGGTTTAGTGTGGGTGAACAGGCTGACTGTTTTCCTTTAGAGATTTACTCCGCTGCTCAACGTTTGGAACAAACTCTCCCGGGCACCGGGAGCTCGTGACGTCATAGCTCCGCCCCCTCGTTACATCCCACCCCCTCAATGCAAGTCTATGGGAGGGGGCGTGATGGCTGTCACGCCCCCTCCCATAGACTTGCATTGAGGGGGCGTGATGTAACGAGGGGGCGGAGCTATGACGTCACAAGCTCTTGGCACCTGCTCCAGCGTTCAGAACAGTTTGTTCCAAACGCTGAGCAGAGGAGTACCCCTTTAATGTTTTTGCATAATAAATAGGAATATTTGCGTTTATCATATTCTTAATATTTTTACGAACTTTATTTCACTTGTTTTTTTTTTTTTTTTTAGTCCCCCTATGGCACTTGAACATGCGATCCCTTGAACTGTACACAATAATACTAATGTTTTGCAGTGTATTGTGCGTTTTCCCGCACTTCTCTTACACACTGCTAAGGCTGCGCCAATTGAGGCGACAGAGAAGCTTAGATGCTGCAGATGCTACTGGCTCTGGTATCTAAGCAGCTAAGTGGCCATGATCAGTGTTATCTCTTATCCTGGCCAATGCTTTCATCCACTGGTCCTGATTTAATAGTGTTGTTTTCAAACTTGCCCAATTTCACTCTATTGACTGTGGGGACGTAAAGGGCGGGAATAAAAGAGAAAGTTCTGACCATTTTTTTCTTGATGAGAATTTCCAGCCGTATAATCACATCATTTTGGGTGAATTTATTAGTAAATAGGTTGGGGTTGGTTTGAAGCCATAATGAAGCCATGCCCCATTTTTTGGTTTTATTTTTCATTTATTTTAATTTTTTTGGAGCATATTACAGTACCAGCGATATGAATAAGATTTAAAGAAATCCACAAGGTGCAGAAAAAAATCTGCGCGGACATTGACCTGTGGTGCGAATTTTAAATTAGCAGTGTGTCAATTGGCGTCACAGATACACTGCGGATTTTCTTCATTGACTTAATAAGGAAGATAAAATCTACAAGATTATCCACAGTTAAATGATGTCTCTTTATTGAAATGAAAAGTAACTGCAAATATTTAACACATTATTTAGCTTTTCTTTTTTTTTTTAGCTTAGTGTAAGGAAAAATCTCTGCAGCAAACCTCAAAAGCTTGTGTTCCTGGCTTTGTATTTAACAATTGCAATTAAAAACGTAAAAATATGAACACAGCCTCAGAATGTGTCCCTGCTATTGAGCATTTACCTCGCCGTGCACTCACCTGCTTCTCATTCCCTGAATTACCAAATGTTTGTCTGATTCCTGTCTGTAGAATATTGGAGATTCCTTCCATGCTGAAGCGCTGTAGAGAAAAAAACGGAGTTTTAGGGTTCGTTCAGATGAACGGATTTTCTGCGCGTATTTAGCTGCGCCGCTACGAGCAGACACACTGGGATGTGCGAGTCGCCGCACGCATGCGCAGTATACTTGCACATAGCGGCAGCTCTCGGCCTAGCTCATAGAGCAGGGGGAGCGGCCGCGATGTGTGCGAGTACACCGCGCATGTGTAGCGACTCGCACATCGCTTCAGTGTGTCTGCACGTAGGGGCGTATTACCACTCCGAGCAGGCACATGTAAAGGCAGCATACAGAGGTCCTTCAGCGGCGGATCCGCAGCGTAAAATACGCTGTAAATCTGCTCGTATGAACGTACCCTTAGACTTCTATAAGTTGGGAAAAAGGCTGTTCCGAACAGGCACATGTAAAGGCACCATACAGAGGTCCTTCAGCAGCGAATCTGCAGCGTAAAATACGCTGCAAATCCGCTTGTCTGAACGTACCCTTAGACTTCTATAGGTGGGGAAAAAGGCCAGAAAAAAAAGCCATGGGGGGTATTTACGAATAATGGCTGTGGTATGTGTTTTTTTTACTTGTTTTTTTCATGGGTGCAAATAATTTACAAAAAGTTGGGCTATAAATTTGGTGCAATTTCAGAAAATGTGTGAATTTACCCACCTTTCAGGTGATAGTTCAAGGAAGCTCTTTCGGAGGTGGTTCCTTGTGTGTTACTGCAGGGCAGTTTAGTAGCTTTATTGTGATTGATTGTCCTTTATTTTACATTACAAATATCCAGACTTTTAAACATGTCCATCCTAACCATATAGAAATTTTTTTTCAAATAAAAAAAAAAATTATTTACAAAGTTTTCCTTTTTTAGTTATATTTTTAATTGGAAAAAAAAAAAATATATATATATACATATATATTTCAAATAACAAGGTGATCTGCTTATATTAATGAGTAATTTCAACTAATTTTTGTAATGTGTGTTTTCCACGCCACTTTTTTTAGGAGGTGATTTGTGCCTTTTTAAAGGGTTTGCGCCAAATTTAGTGCCTTTTTAACAAGTCGCATTTTCATAAATTCCTGACCACTGCAAAAACCCGACAGAAAACACACATACAACAGCCAACCAAAGGAATGTGCGTAAACAAAAAGGTGCAAAAACTCACTGCGCCAACATTTTGCACCAAATTTAGACAGGAAAAAAAAAGGATAAAAGGCTTCATAAATATCCCCCCCCCCCCTCCCCCCCCGACACCCCCATGTGTGTATACATATTGCGGTTCTTGGCTCAATGATGAAAGAATCACATAACTTGTAAATGTGAAAAAAAGCAGGGGATAAAATGCCATTGGGGGGATGGGGGGAAGCATCTTGAAAGGGAAAAATAAAGGGGCACTTTATTATGTTTTTGTTTTATGGCCACAAAATGCCAAACAAAAGTTGTGTGTGTCCATGCCCCCTCCATTCATGTCTATGGGAGGGGGCGTGACGCCCCCTCCCATAGACATGAATGGAGGGGGCATGGCGTCACGTCACGTCCCCAGTCCCGGAAACCCGGAGGTTTCCGAAACAGAAGATTCAGCCCCCGCATAGAATGCGGGTGCTGCAGGGAGATCACGGGGGGTCCCAGCGGCGGCCCCCCGCGATCAGACATCTTATCCTCTATCCTTTGGATAGGGGATAAAATGTTTTTGCCCAGAATACCCCTTTAAGATGCTACATGACCCTGTACAGCTTTCTCTAGTACCTTCATGGGCATCTGGCTGTTTCTCTCGGAGCGGTTGCTCTGCAGACTGAGACCCTTCTCTTTCCTCCTCTTCTTCACAAGCTCTCTGTGTTCCTTCTGCTTGTTCTGAACCTCCAACAAAGCTGTGATGAAGGAATTCTTCACCTCCTTCTCAAACTCCAGCTCATCCCGTCGGGCAAGATGCTGCACCAGCTCTTCAGAATAGTCGCAGATTGCCTGCTCCACTCGCACCAGTAATTGCGTCAGCTCCTCACTGTTCATGTGCTGCAGACCTGCTGGAGAAAGCAAAACTCAAGCATTTTCTAATGTGAACGTGTCTACTTATAGATAGCGGGTTCATAGCCAACTACCGTATATACTCGAGTATAAGCCGACCCGAATATAAGCAGAGGCCCCTAATTTTACCCCCCCCCAAAAAAAAAAAAAAAAAAAAAAAAAAAATTATTGACTCGACTATAAGCCGAGGGTGGGAAATACATCATCCCCCCCATGTAATCATCCAGACCCCCGTCATCATCCAGACCCCCACGTCATCATCCCCCCCCCTTCATCATCACCGCCTGTCAATCCCTTCATCAGTGGTCTTCAACCTGCGGACCTCCAGATGTTGCAAAACTACAACTCCCAGCATGCCCGGACAGCCATCGGCTGTGCGTCGTTGTCAAGGCAACATCACTACTCCGGGGTCGGGCGCGGAGAAGAGGCCCCCCCGGTGAGAATGGACAGCCCACAACGACTAACCATCCCCACTGGATGGTCCCTGCAGCATAGATGGCCCGGACCAGCTCACCCTAACTTCCCGCCGAGGGGAGGCGAGTACATAACAAAAAGGGGGGGGCTGGTTGATGACTAAGGCCGCAGTGGTCTTCAACCCGCAGACCTCCAGAGATTTTCAAAACTACAACACCCAGCATGCCCGGACAGCCGTTGGCTGTCCGGGCTTGCTGGGAGTTGTAGTTTTGCAACATCTGGAGGTCCGCAGGTTGAAGACAGCTGATGAAGGGATTGACAGGCGGAGAGTTCACTCGAGTATAAACCGAGGGGGGGGCGTTTTAAGCACGAAAAATCGTGCTGAAAAACTCGGCTTATACGGTATATGTCGTAATTCTAATCATCTAGGTCCAATAGAATCCTGACTGATTGATAACATTTACCATCCTATATGAAAATTCTTGTCACAATCTAGTTTCACTTTGGCTTCAAGTGGATCCGACAACCAAATACTATAAAAACAGAACTTGTTCCATAAATATAGCCAAGAAGCCAAAGGCCAGGCTTCCCATACACATAACTGTACAAGAGAAAACCGCAACATTACTGCACTGCAAAATGGAAAAATATTTACACTAACCAATATTTGTACGTTTATTCCCCAAATGATAAGAAATCTGAAAATAATGAGGATGCCTCATCTTAGTACAGTAATCTTTTAGTTTTGTGTTCCTTTTTGCCCTTTTTTTTATTTTTTTGCAGCTTTTTGTTTTTACACTTTGTTTGAATAATGGTAGCATGTTTCACAGATTGGCCATCAGGGGGCACTGTGACTGTGCATTGCAGCCCTACAAACACACACCACATCTGAGAACAATAGGGTTTGCTTAAAGGGGAACACCGGTGGAAAGCAAAGTATAAAACTAATTTTCGGGCACCAGTTGATTTGAAAACATTTAACAGATTTGTAAATTACTTCTATTAAAAAATCTTAATCCTTCCAGTATTTATTAGCTGCTGTATAAAACAGAGAAATTTGTGAATTTCTTTTCTGTCTGACAACAGTGCTCTCTGCTGACACCTCTGTCCATGTCAGGAACTGTCCAGATTAGAATCATATCCCCATAGCAAACCTCTCCTGCTCTGGACAGTTCCTGACATGGACAGGGGTGTCAGCAGAGAGCAATGTGGTCAGACAGAAAGGAAATTCACAAATTTCTCTGTTTTATACAGCAGCTAATAAATACTGGAAGGGTTAAGATTTTTAAATAGAAGTGATTTACAAATCAGTTTAACTTTCTTGCACCAGTTGATTTGAATTTTTTTTTTCCCACCGGAGTACCCCTTTAAAGCAGTGTTCCCCAAGACATGGCTCCCTAGCTGTTTCAAAGCAGTTTTGCAACAGCTGGAAAGCAACAGCTGGAAAGCCTGGGGGAGGGGCAAACCGGGCTCACCCTTACACTACGGCACCCGTAGTGTAAAATCGAGATGTGAATGCAGCCTTAAAGGAGTACTTCGGTGAAAAACTATTTTTTTCAAATTAACTGGTGCCAGAAAGTTAAACAGATTTGTAAAATTACTTCTATTAAAAATCTTAATCCTTCCAGTACTTATCAGCTGCTGATGTTGAGTTGTTCTTTTCAGTCTGACCACAGAGCTCTCTGCTGCCATCTCTGTCCGTGTAAGGAACTGTCCAGAGTAGGAGCAAATCTCCACAGCAAACCTCTAATGCTCCGGACAGTTCCTGACATAGACAGCGGTGTCAGCAGAAAGCACTGTGGTCAGACTGGAAAAGAACAACTCAACTTCCTGTGGAGCATACAGCAGCTGATAAATACCGGAAGGATTAAGATTTGTTTAACTTTATGGCACCATTTGATTTGAAAAAAAATTGATTTTAACCGGAGTATATCTTTAAGAGTCCTCTCATGTGGTTGCACCGATCCCATATGCTTGATCCCAGACATGTACAAAAATTCCAGGACAGCCGTAACACGGACGAGTTTCTGGCACCTAGACACCCTTAGTCATGGCTGCCATCATAAAGGGTGCCTAGGCACCAGAAATGCGTTGGTATTACGGCTGTGCTGCAATTTTTGTACGTTTGAACAACTTAAATAAAGAAGACAAGATTTTACTTGCAATTGCTGGATTCCAGTTGCATTTTTTCAAGTTGTGCTCAGGCTACATACAGCACACACATAGCAAATAGACATAATACATCTGATGGAGGATTATGCATTTTTTTCATTAAAGTCCCCTAGAAATTCATAGAATCCATCATGATAACAACAATGGCGTAAAAACAAAAGCCACATGCAGTGCGACATTTTAGATCCTTACCCTCCGTGGTCCAGTTATTGTTAAAGTTCTGACTCAGGGCCTGCATTTCCTGAAGGAGAACCGTGTCCGAGCGAGATGAAACCTCTTCCAAGTCATTCTCTTCTTCTTCGAGTTCTTCTTCAGGGTCTGGGGAGTTCTGCATCATCTCCTCAATCTCTTCAATCACCTGCAGAGAAGAAACTTACATTGTATATTGGGCTGCACACTATGACATCTCACATCAAACTATCTGCAAAAAAAAAACCTTTATATGTATAAAATGTTCAATAAATGCACAATAATAATACATAGTTACATAGTTCATAAGGTTGAAAAAAGACCAGAGTCCATCAAGTTTAACCTATATCCCTAATGATTCCCTACAGAGGAAGGCAAAAAATCCTCATACTAGAGGTAAAAATTCCTTCCCGACTTCAAATATGGCATCAAAATAAATCCCTGGATCAACGTTCTGTCCCTATAAATCTAGTATAAATAAACAGCGATGTTATTACTCTCCAAAAATGCTTCCAGACCCCTTTTGAACTATTTTACAAAGTTCCCCATGACCACCTCCTAAGGCAGAGAATTCCACAGTCTCACTGCTCTTACAGTAAAGAACCCCCGTCTGTGCTGGTGTAGAAACCTTCTTTCCTCTAGATGTAGAGGATGCCCCCTTGTTATAGATACAGTCCTGGGTATAAATAGATCATGGAGAGATCTCTGTACTGCCCCCTGATATATTTATACATAGTTATTAGGTCTCCCCTAAGCCTTCTTTTTTCTAAACTAAATAACCCTAATTCTGATAATCTTTCTGGGTACTGTAGTCCTCCCATTCCCCGTATTACCCTGGTTGCCCGTCTTTGAACCCTCTCCAGCTCCACTATATCTTTCTTGTACACTGGTGCCCAGTACTGTACACAGTATTCTATGTGTGGTCTGACCAGTACTGTACACAGTATTCTATGTGTGGTCTGACTAGTACTGTACACAGTATTCCATGTGTGGTCTGACTAGTACTGTACACAGTATTCTATGTGCGGTCTGACCAGTACTGTACACAGTATTCCATGTGTGGTCTGACCAGTACTGTACACAGTATTCTATGTGTGGTCTGACCAGTACTGTACACAGTATTCTATGTGCGGTCTGACCAGTACTGTACACAGTATTCTATGTGTGGTCTGACCAGTACTGTACACAGTATTCTATGTGTGGTCTGACCAGTACTGTACACAGTATTCTATGTGTGGTCTGACCAGTACTGTACACAGTATTCCATGTGTGGTCTGACCAGTACTGTACACAGTATTCTATGTGTGGTCTGACCAGTACTGTACACAGTATTCTATGTGTGGTCTGACTAGTGATTTGTACAGCGGTAGAATTATTTCCTTGTCGTGGGCATCTATGCCCCCCATGATTTTATTTGCCTTGGCAGCAGCTGCCCGACACTGGTCACTACAGCTAATTTTACTGTTAACTAAGACTCCTAAGTCCTTTTCCATGTCAGTCATCCCATGTGTTCTCCCATTTAATACATAATCCCAGCCCGGATTTTTCTTCCCCATGTGCATTACCTTACATTTATCAGTGTTGAACCTCATCTGCCAATTCTCAGCCCAAACCTCTATCCAGATCCATTTGTAAAAGTGCACTGTCCTCTATTGTGTTATCTACTATACACAGTGCACTGTCCTCTATTGTGTTAACCGCTTTACAGAGTTTAGTATCATCTGCAAAGATTGTTACTTTACTATTCAAACCCTCTACAAGGTCATTAATGAATATATTAAATAGGACAGGACCCAAGACTGACCCCTGTGGTCCCCACTAGTAACAGTCACCCAATCAGAATAAGTACCATTAATAACCACCCTCTGTTTCCTATCACTGAGCCAGTTACTTATCCACTTACACACATTCTCCCCCAGCCCAATCCTTCTCTTTTTATGCGCCAATCCTTTATGTCGCACCGTTTCAAATGCTTTGGAAAAATCCAGCTATACGACTTCCAGCGATTCCCCCTTGGTCCAGTCTGGAGCTCACCTCCTCATAAAAGCTGATCAGGTTAGTTTGACAGGACCGATCCCTCATAAAGCCATGCTGTTATGGAGTCATACATTTATTTTCTATCAAGATGCTCCAAAATAGCATCTCTTAGAAAACCCTCAAACAATTTACATACAATGGAGGTTAAACTAACAGACCTATAATTCCCGGGGTCATCTTTTGACCCATTTTTCAATATTGGCACCACATTTGCCATGTGCCAGTCCTGGGGAACAGTCCCTGTTACTATAGAGTCCCTGAATATTAAAAATAGGGGTCTGTCTATTACATTACTTAATTCCTTTATAACACGGGGGTGAATGCCATTTGGACCTGGTGATTTGTCTATTTAGTTTTTTTGTCTTCTTATTCATATACCATATCTCTGGTGCTGTTCATGTTGGTGTAATGTTCCAATGGCCTTTATAGGCAGAATATTCTACCCAGTATGAATAAAAAAAATAAAAAATTTAACCTATTATAGATCAAAATAGGATCAAAATAGTTCCTGTAAAACTGTAAGCCACAAAACTGGTGTGAACAGAGCCTCATTACAATGACCATGATATACAGCACTGTTGACTTATGCAGTAGGGCCTTAGTCACATGACCATATTGTAAGACAGACATGAATACATGACATGATATCAATAGGAATTACAATATGAGAATAAACGGCTATTGTGTTTCAGAATGCTTTTCTAGCAGTCAGTCACTCTGTCTTCAGAGCTCCACCTTTCTCTAGATCAATGTTTCTCAACCAGGGTGCCTCCAGATGTTGCAAAGCTGTAGTTTTGCAACACCTGGAGGCACCCTGGTTGGGAAACACTGCTCTAGATCATACACTTTACATACGTACAACAGAGGGTCAGACAGTGCAATCATTTGAAAAGAGGAATTCACAGACCTATTTCAGTCGTTACTTTTAAAATTTATTTTCAAGTAGGATTACAGCATATTTGGTTAATTCAGAGTACAGGACCATTGCACCCACGTCCATAGCCAAGTCAGACGCTATGTTTCGGGGAGAATCCCCTTAATCATGTGCATGCAGGATCCCCTAAATAGGCGCATGATTAAGGGGATCCTCCCCGAAACGTAGAATCAGGCTTGACTTTGGACGTGGGTGTGTGGTGTCTCGGTACCGTATTTCATACGTTACCTTTGTAGAGGTCCCCATAGTCAGAGTCCCTAGGAACGTCGGGGTCCCTCTCCTATAGTTATCCCCTTGTCACCCCTCAGTTAGTCTATGACTGTATAGAAGTTTATATAAGTATAGATATATGTATATATTTGGTTGCCTACATATTCAAGCGTAGCAGGACCTGCGGGTCACGTGATTAGGTTAGAACTCTATGGTTTTGCTACAGGACCTTTGGAGGTTCCCCTGACGTGTTCACCCACAATGCACTGTAACGGTGAGTGACAGTTGTTATAGACCAATCCAAAACGGCCAGCCCCTGCCCATATAAGGGAGACGCACCATCTTGATCGCTCTCTTGGGTTGCTGATTCTGGAAGAGGTAGGACCTCCGCAGCTTACAAGAAATTATACTAGGCCAAAGCCTTGCGGCCTCGGCCTCTAACATAGTGGATACACTAAGCAATTCCCCGCTACTCACCGCAAGATCACTGGACCTAAACACACCTTTAAATCCAGCGGATCTCTGCTATACAATCTCTAAGAAGCTACATTGAGCTTATCTGATCCCAACCAACTGTCAATCTGCATCACCTATTGCTCTTGGGAAGGGTGGCAATAGGCCTATCAAGATTACAGAATTTAACCCTCACCCTGGCGTCACGAGTGACAAGGGTTAACAGCGCCCTTTATTATCCCGAACAGCAACACCCTAACTACCCTACACCCCACAAGGCTTTCCACACAATCCCTCACCACAGATGCAATGGTCCTGTACTCTGAATAAACCAAATATGCTGTAATGTTACTTGAAAATAAATGAAACAGGTCTGTGGTATGTTCTCCTAAATTATACATAAAAATCAGGACAATTTACATGGATGTAAAAACGGATGGGCACAATGACCAACACCATCTCTGTATTATGGGCACAATGACCAACACCATCTCTGTATTATGGGCACAATGACCAACACCATCTCTGTATTATGGGCACAATGACCAACACCATCTCTGTATTATGGGCATAATGATGGACACCAGTTCTGTATTATGGGCACAATGACCAACACCATCTCTGTATTATGGGCATAATGATGGACACCAGTTCTGTATTATGGGCACAATGGCCAACACCATCTCTGTATTATGGGCATAATGACCGACACCATCTCTGTATTATGGGCACAATGACCGACACCATCTCTGTATTATGGGCACAATGACCAACACCATCTCTGTATTATGGGCACAATGACCAACACCATCTCTGTATTATGGGCATAATGACCGACACCATCTCTGTATTATGGGCACAATAACCAACACCATCTCTGTATTATGAGCACAATGACCGACACCATCTCTGTATTATGGGCACAATGACAGACACCAGCTCTGTATTATGGGCACAATGACCGACACCATCTCTGTATTATGGGCATAATGACCGACACCATCTCTGTATTATGGGCACAATGACAGACACCAGCTCTGTATTATGGGCACAATGACCGACACCATCTCTGTATTATGGGCACAATGACCGACACCATCTCTGTATTATGGGCACAATGACCGACACCATCTCTGTATTATGGGCACAATGACCGACACCATCTCGGTATTATGGGCACAATGACCAACACCATCTCGGTATTATGGGCACAATGACCGACACCATCTCTGTATTATGGGCACAATGACCGACACCATCTCTGTATTATGGGCACAATGACCGACACCATCTCTGTATTATGGGCACAATGACCGACACCATCTCTGTATTATGGGCACAATGACCAACACCATCTCGGTATTATGGGCACAATGACCGACACCAGCTCCGTATTATGGTCACAATGACCGACACCATCTCTGTATTATGGGCACAATGACCGACACCATCTCTGTATTATGGGCATAATGACCGACACCATCTCTGTATTATGGTCACAATGAACGACGACACATCTCTGTATTATGGTCAAAATGACAGACACCAGCTCTGTTTTATGGGCACAATAAACGACACAGCTCTGTATCATGGGCACGATGACCGACACCAGCTCTGTATTATGGGCACAATGACCGACACCATCTCGGTATTATGGGCACAATGACCGACACCATCTCGGTATTATGGGCACAATGACGACACATCTCTGTATTATGGGCACAATGACGACACATCTCTGTATTATGGGCACAATGACCGACACCATCTCGGTATTATGGGCACAATGACCGACACCATCTCTGTATTATGGGCACAATGACGACACATCTCTGTATTATGGGCACAATGACGACACATCTCTGTATTATGGGCACAATGACCGACACAATCTCTGTATTATGGGCACAATGACCGACACCAACTCCGTATTATGGGCACAATGACCGACACAATCTCTGTATTATGGGCACAATGACCGACACCAACTCCGTATTATGGACAAAATGATCGACTCGGCGTAGAAAACATTAAAATAACAAAAAAATAGTTGATAATTCAGTCACAAAGTAAGAACGTAATATTTGCTCATTGTCTGTAGTCTATAATAGTGCGGTAATAAGATGCTCAGTTGCTGCTGGTAACACTTGGACTCTCACAGAAACCTTCATTCAATATTAGACCGTATTGAAGATATTGTTTATTGTCATCCCTATGCAGATGAACAGCCCATCTCCATATCCGGTGGGTAAATACAGTAATGTGAAGTGTCTGACTGATCAGTTTCCATAGCAGCAATCTCCGTCCTGCACCTTCTTGGGGATAATCAGACAGAAGGAAAAAAAAATCCCCGCTGAGCATTGACGTCTGCCATCACCTGACTACATGGCCGGCCTCGCTCTTAATGTCCTTGTGTTGATCATCATGCCGGGCACACGTACAACTTCACAGACGGGAAACTGCAGTGCTCAAACCTGACTGACCACCCAAACTAATAATATCTGCAAGATGGAGTCAGTCTTACCCCCTACACTGTTTGGTTACATCTTTTTCCCATGTATCTGCCGGTTTTCCTTCTCTTGTTTTCTGGGAAAGCACGGTAAGGGTATGTTCACACGTAGGAATGTCCGTGCGGAATTCCGGCAGAATATTCCAAATGGACATTCCGCTGCAGCAGAGTTCCATTGATTTCAATGGGATTTTGGTCCACTGTTCAAACGGTGGAATTTCCACAGCAGATGTTTCTGCCGCTGAAATCCAAATTCCGGCATCCGCAAAAAGAATAGTCTTGTCTTCTTTTTTAAGAGTTTTCTCAGAAATTCATTGGTGTCTATGAGACGGTGCATTTCAAAGTGGTCCTAGCGCCCCACAGGTCGAGCAAATGTGCGGAATGTCTGCAGGTGGTCAATGCCAAACACATACTGTACGTCAATGGTCTCCAAACTGTGGACCTCGAGCTGTAGCAAAACTACAATTCCGAGCACGCCCTGACAGCTGTTGGCTATGTAGGCATGCTGGGAGTTGTAGTTTTGAAAATCATACATCAATAGTTTTCAAACTGTGGACCTTCAGCTTTAGCAAAACTACAGCCCCCAGCATGCCCACACAGTTAAAGGGTAGCTCCCACCATCCTCTTTTTTTTTTTTTTCTGTCCCTGCCTATTGCCCATCTATCCCTAACCCCCTCCCTGCCTTTATTTTATTTTTTTATTATCTTAAAAATGGCATTTTGTCTGCCTGGTAGTGTGCTCACTACCAGGCAGACTTCCCCAGCAGGCACCACGTCACTGATGCCTGCTGGGGGCCGAGTTCCGCCCATAGTTCTCCTGACAGGGTGCCTCCAGCTGTTTCACCACTACAACTCCCAGCATGCCCTGACATCTATTTGCTGTCAGGGCATGCTGGGAGTTATAGTTTTGCAACACATACATCAATGGTCTCCAAAATTTGGACCTCTAGGTGTAGCAAAGCTACAACTTTCAGCTTGCCGGGAGTTGTAGTTTTGCAACAGCTGGAGGTCCACAGATTGGAGACCACTGACATACATTGCCAATGGTTTCCAGGAAATGATGGGGTGATTCTGATAAAGGGGCATGTGAGATGTCATGTGAGAAGCTTGAGCAAGGTAAAAAAGGAAAGGTAACAGGACAAGCATGGAGGGAGGCTAAGAGCAGCCGTCAGATCCAGGCTGCACTCAAAGGGTTGGTGGGCAGGAGAGACCCCTAGATTGTGAGCAGTAGACATCTATCCCGCAAACTTACCATAAGACCTTTCCTCCTGTAGAGAGAGTGGACTGGTGGGGCAAGTGAACAAATCCCTGAAATACTTTGCCTCTGCCTAAATGTCAGTGAAATTGTAGTATCTCTGTGTGTTTAGCAAAACTATACGTTTTTAAAACTAACTTACCAGACCCAAGTCCTGTGTATGTGCGCCTAATTTATCAAAAGAAGCTTGCAGTGTGATAAATTTGGCGCATGTGGACACGTGTGGGATTTTGGCCTCTGTGAAGTTGTTGTAAGTGAAAACATTGCTGGCATTGGTTTGCACCGCTCTTCCTCTACACAGGTTTTGATAAATTGTGGAGTCGGGGTGCAATGCAGGGTAGATGCAGGGGCAATGAAGACACCAATGCCAGATTAAGGATAACGGCAGCTTTACTGAGGCAAGAAAGGTGATATAGTCTTTGCAGTACAGCCAAATATCCCAGGGATATTGACTTTAGTGCAGGTCACAGTGACTATAGATGGATTTGACTTGACGGAGATGGTGACTGACAATAAGATGACATGACTTACTGATGACCGCCTTGTGGCTGCCGGACTTTAGGCTTGAGGCCTCCAATACGCTGGACACAGACACTGAGACGACTGCACTGGACCTCAGTATACAGCAGAAGAGAGAGATGGCAGCCCCTCCCCTGGTTATATAGGGGGCTGTGCAAGGAGCACATAGGTCACTTGGGGGGGGGGGTCACTAGTGCCTCCTAGGTAACAACCATGTGGTACAAACAATAAAGAAACGGTACATTAAATGAGGAAAACCTATATACATAATGGAGGTATGAGGTAAGGGAGCCCTGGGGACAGGAGGGCAGGAGGACAGTACGGGGCCACATCATCCCATACTGGAACATCACAAAATCTCTCCCAAAATCCAAGTCAACAAGATTGGCAAAATATTACTTCAGGACAAATTTGCATCTTTTTTACACATAAAAAGACTGGAGGGGCAAGCTGTGCATAACTAGCTTGCCCCCTGACTGGTGAGCAGTAAGGGGTTAAGAAATATACAGGCAATGTTTTAGCCCCCTCCCCCCACCTGTAAAACTTGCCAGTGGCTATAGTGGTATGTCCCATGGGTGGGGGGAAGGAGTGCACCAATCAGGGGTTCAATAGTTTCCCGGGCTTTCAGGGGCCCTCCCCTGGGTATTTATAGCTGTGGTGCCTCCCTTCCCCCCTCAATCTGCCCAGGACCCAGAGTTTTGTCTGCTGGTTGGTATGTTACTGCCCCTTATTTATGGCCTGGATGGAGCAGGAGGGTGAGGGCTGGCATGCTCGCTTGTGGCTGAGCTGGCCTCCCCTCCTGTTGCACCGGCTTTGGGTTCGGGAGGCTGGCGGACCTCTCCTCAGTCCCGCTCTCCTTTCCCCTGTAGTCCCTGTGCGGCCTGTCCCACCCGCTCTTTTTGCCCTCTTCCCTGTCCCGAGCCCTCTCCCCTGCCTGTACCTTCATCCCTCTCCCCAGGCATGCTCCTTATGAGCATGCTCTGGTTTCCTTCTTGTCCCCCCCCCTGTTGTCCCCTTCCCCTGTTGTCCCCTCTGTCTCTGGAGGGGGCGGCCCCTGGGTGGCTGCTGCTGGCTTAACCCCCCTTTTTTCCTGCGCAAATGGACGTTTATTAACGTCCATTTGCGCGTCCCCAGCTGTAATGCGCGCTCCTAAGGTGAGCGCGCATCATAGCCGTGAGTCCCGGTTGCTATTAGCAACCAGGACTCATGCTATGCCGGACATCGCCGATCGGGCAGATGTCCGGCATTGCATCTTTAGACGTGGCGATCAAGGTTGATCGCCACGTCTGAAAGTGACATTGCAAGCATCCCGGCTGCTCAGTCGGGCTGATCGGGACCATCGCGATAAAATCGCGATGTCCCGATCAGCTGGGACGCAGCAGGAGGGTCACTCACCTGCCTCCTGCGCGTCCGCTCGTGATTGATTGCTACAAGCCTGAAATTCAGGCTTAAGCAATCGATCGTTGTTAGCACTGATCGTTGCCATGTTAATACATGGCAAGTGATCAGTGTCAGGTTCAGTGAGTGCAGCGTTATAGCTCCCTGTGGGAGCTATGTCAGTGCAAAAAAAAAAAAAAAAAAAAAGATTTCAACAGTTAAGTTTAACCCTTTCAATAAAAGTTTGTATGTATATATGTGTATATATGTATGTATATGTGTGTATATATATATATATATGTATATGTGTGTGTGTGCACATAAATTAAGTACTGTATATTGTAACAAACACACACATATTTGGTATCGCCACGTGCGTACATGACCGAAATATAACAATATATCATCAATTGAAGCGCTCCGTCTATGGCGTATGTGCAAAAAAAAAAAAAAAAAAATTAATAAATAAATATATATAAAAAAAAATAAAAATAAAAAAAATAGATAAAATAGATAATTTAATACATAAAAAAAAATTAAATTATAATAATTAAAAAAATAATAAATTATTAAATAAATACGATACATAAATAGCTACAAATATAAATAATTGAATAAACATATTTCACAGTCCTAATTAGCGTGTTTTTGATCGCTTTTTGTACTGTAAATATGTATAAACAGTGATCTCATCATCTGATCAAAATGACGCTGGTACCACGTACGACTTCTGATCACGGCGCAAACTGTATGAGCCCTCATATCGTCCCCACTCATTTACCCAGCTCCTTACCCCCACCACACTAGCGCCCCCCCCCCCTTATCTCCCTCTGCTTTTCTAGTGCTCCCCATATCCTTGCAGCCACGGCCCCCCCCCCCCCCTGCCTCCCCATTACCTCCCCGTCCCAAGTTCCCAACCCCCCCTTCCCCCCCCCCTGCTGCCGCTGCTGTCCTTCTTCCTCCTGCCTCTCCAGTGCCCCCCGTGGAGGGGTAGGGAGTGCTCCCCTGATTTCATGTTGCTCTTCCCCCTCTGGGGCCGGATGGGAGCATAGACTTATTCGTCGCCGCTCTCGCTCTGGCCCTGGGAGGCGGCGTTTTTATTTATTTATTATTTTTTATTTATTTTTGGACCTTCTGCTCACCTGCAGGGAGTAGGTGTTTCGGTTCTTCCCGCAGTGGTTCTCCCTCATCCTCCTCTGCCTCATACAGTGCCTCGGAGTCCTCTACTGTTGGTTTCCCGGCATGGTTTCCAGCACCGTTTCGGGCGGCGGCCGAGTGCTTGCTACCCGGCGGTCTCCAGCGTGCCTTGTCCCATGCCTGCGGCAGTGGTGTAGTGGTCCCTCCAGCTGTTGTGCTTCTCCATCTTCTGGAATTGGTGAGTGTTCTGCTGTGGGGCTTGGCCCCTTCCCCGGTTTGTGTGCTTATGGCTACGTTCTGTTTAGTGTTCGTCCTTTTGTTCCCGTGTGTTTGTTGTGTTTGGGGCTCGGATATGGATGTATGTCTGTTTTGGTCTCTGGTGGTGAGTTGGGTAAGTCTCTTCTTGACGGGGTGCTTTGGTAGGGTTTCATCTTGCGCGGTGTGCACTTGGGTGAGTGGTCTTTTGGCCTTAAACTCTGGGTGGCCGGGGTTTGGCGGACTTTGCTCCCGAGGCTTGTTCCTTATCCTGGATCAATGGTTGCCACCGAGTTACGGTTTTGTTTCTTTTGGTCCCCCTTTGTTTGGTTTATCTCTCCATCTTGGTTGTAGTCTCTCTCCGCTGCGACTCCTGTATGTTGTGCTGGGTGCTTTAGCTGATGTGGCGGTGGGTAGATTTTGCTTGAGTCTTCAGTGGGTAGGTTTCGCTTGAGTAGCCGTTTGTCCACCCTTGTGAGTTCTTTTCGTGGTGGTATTCCGGAGGGTGATTCTCCAGTGCTCTACGCTTGTTGGGGTGTGGTTTATTGCTGCAAGGCTGACATGCAACTTTGTGAAGTGTTCCATATTTTGTGCTCGCTTCGGCAGCACGTATGTTATAATTGGAACGATACAGTAAAGATTAGCATGGCTTCCGCATGCCGCGTTGGTGTTGGTCTGCTGCTTTCCTGTGGTTAGGGAGTGATTGCGTTCAAAAGTTTAAAAAAATAAATAAATAAATTTAAAAAAAAATAAAATAAAAAATAAAAAAATAAATTCTGTTTTTGGTTTCCTCTGGGCTTGTAGGTGCCCTGGTTCCGGTCCTTGCTAATTTACTGAATGTTACACGGGGACTATGGTTCTGGGCGGAGTTTTTTCCTGCAGGTTGTCTCTGGCTGCCGAGGGTGTGTGGTGTCTGTGCCCCTGCATATGTGCCCCGGGTGCGCTAAGGGCTGACGTTTCGGTTGCTTGGGGTTTTTTCGTGAGTTGTGCAGTGGACAGGCCTGCTTTCAGTCCCCGGTTGCGGCTCACGGGGAGCTTGCTCTGTTCTCAGATGTGGCTGGTTTGGTTGGTTGTTGGTGTGGTGTTTGGTTTTCCCAGTGGTGCTGCGGGGTGGTTTACCCCTGGGTCTTAGTAGTCGGGGGGTTTCTGCCATGCTTGGGTTTTGTATGCGTTTTTCCCTTGGTATTGGTTGTGGGACTTTGGGTGCTTGCTTCGGCAGCTCATGTTCTAAAATTGTAACGGTACTGTGTGGGTTGGCGTGGCCTCTAAAACATGGCCGAGCGGTCTAAGGCGCCAGACTCAAGAGGACTCTTTTGCGCTTGGTTGCGCTCTAATTTGGTGATACTTTTCTTCTTTTCTAGGGTGTGATTTGAGTGATCGTGGTGTGTTGTCGGTCTGACATTCGGGGCGTTGTCTCTGCTATTATCTTTTTCGGCTTTCTTCCTGTGCTCGGTTTGTTGCACCCAGTTCTTCGCTGTTTGGGGTTACGAGTTATTTTGGGGCTATGCTCCTTGGGGTCGGTACTGGGTGTTGATGCTTTGTCCCGTTTTCTCTGGCAGTGGTTCCGGAGGTTGCTCCCTTGGGTGGAGTTGGAAGGTTTGCTTGTGTGGCTGGCCCATGTGTCATTGTGCAGAGTGGTGTATTTCTTGGTCCGCTTTGGTGGGTCCTGCGACTCACGGTAAGGCGCTTGCGAGTGGTTGGTGTTGGTGTGGGGGCCGGGATGTCTACAGCCGAGGAGGGTCCCGGAGGTTCCCAATGGTCTGTGGATAGGGGATTTGTTTTTCATACCTGGAATGCCCCTTGTGGTAACCTTACGAGGCTCTGATGTTTGATTTCCTATTTCGTTTTAATAGGTTGTGTTAACGGACGTTAACTGCTGTGTCACCTCTCTAAGGAGGTTCGAGATTTGGACGGTGTTCTCCGTGAATCCAAATAACATTCTTAGTATGTGACGCTGGGTATCTTCACCTGTTCATGTGAATCACCTGCTAATAAAAAAAAATAAAAAAAAAAAAAAAAAAAAAAAAAAATTGGGTGGCTTTCCCGCTGTGCTGCGATCCAGTGGGGTGCGGTTGCCGCATGGCACATGGCGGGGGTGTTTTCTTTTCTGTTTTGCGGTTGGTGTATACCTAGGGGCTGGGCCCGTGAGTGGGTGGCCTTGCTGTCGGCGACCGGTTTTTCCTATCAGTTTTTGGGTCGCTTGGCGGCGGCTGCGGGTCGGGTTTTTTGGTTGTCGCTTTTGCGTTGTTTTCTCTGATCCGAGGTTTTGCGTTAGCTTTTTTCGGGGCTATGTGGATGGGGCACTTCCTTTCTCCTCGTCCCCTTCCATGGGACTTGGGTGTCTGTGTTTTTGGGTGCCTATCTTGTGGTTTCACGGAAAAAGTAAAAAATAAATAAATAAATAAATTTAAAAAAAAGGCCCGTCGGTCCGAGACTGCTTAGGCGATCGGGGTCACGCAGCTTGTGCTGCATGAGGGTCCGCGGATGACTGTTTTTTCCATTGTCCTCCTATTGTTGCCTGGGCGGTGGTGGGGCCCCTCCCCCTTTTTCTTTTGCTCCCCGCCCCCGATTATTCAGTTCCAGGTTTTTTGTCTGTTTTGGGTTTTGGCTTTTCTTTGATAGGATGGGGTTTTTGTGAGTTTGGGATTTGCTCTCTTTTTGTATCGGGGCCGGCGGGGGTGGCTGGGTTTCCGGAGAGGGTAGCGCTGTGCATGGGGCGCGGGCGATCTGCATGTTGTGTTGCTATTTTTGCCCAGTTTGATTTTTCCCATATGTGTTTTTGTTTTGAGAGCGGCTTTCCACAAGGTGGTACGAGTGCTGCGGCACTCTTCGCTGTATGGGCGAGTCTGAGAGTGGAGTTCACACGAGTTATTTAATAAAAAAAAAAAAATAAATGGTCCTGGCGGCAGGTACCTCTGATTTCCTGGAGAGGAAAAGTGTTGGGCGGATTTCCTGGAGAGGAAATGTATTGAGCGGATTTCCTGGAGAGGAAATGTGTTGTGTGTGTCCGGGGGGCTGAGGTGGCCCCAGGTGTTGGCTATCCAGTATCTCTTGGGTGGGGGTCGGAGCCCAGTGTAGGGCTAACTGGGCTCCTCCGTGGCGGTAAGAAGA